>NW_026112116.1:217500-219810 GCF_024679095.1 Eriocheir sinensis
CACAGAAGATAGAGCCACAATTTATTTAGAGACATGAACAGACAAAGCAAAGAAGAACGAAAGGAAGGTGAGGTAAGGAATAACAACGGAGTAAAGTGTGTTAGGGAAGGTGAAAGGCATAGAGAAGATAAAGTCATGTATATTTGGGAAAGATATAGAAGATCCGTTTTAGAGAAATTTAGTTTAAAGTTATAGAGTTTTAGGAAGCTTTAGAGTTCATAGTTTAGATTTAGAAGAATTTTAGAGATCAGTCATAGAGAATAACCGTTTTTGAGAGATTCTGTTTAAAGTTATAGAGTTTAAGGGAGTTTTAGAGATCATTCATAGAAGAGATCCGTCATAAAGAGATTTAGTTTTGTTATAATGTTCTAAGGAATTTTAGGGTTCATTGTTTAGTTTTAGAAAAGTTTTAGAGAAGATCAGTCATAGAAAAGATCCGTTTTTGAGAGATTCTGTTTAATGTTATAGAGTTTTAGGGAGTTTTAGAGATCATTCAAAGAAGATATCCGTTTTAGAGATTTAGTTTTGTTGTAATGTTACAGGGAATATTAGTTCATGGTTTAGTTTTAGAAAAGTTTTAGAGAAGATCATTCATACAGAAGATACGTTTTATAGAGATATTGTTTCAAGTTATAGAGTTTTAGGAAATTTTAGAGTTCATAGTTTAGTTTCAGAAGAGTTTTAGAGAAGATCAGTTTCAGAGAAGGTCAGCTTTATGAGAAGTTCGGGTTTAGGGAGTTTGAGTTTAAAGTTTGGAGAGTTGTAGAGAAGATTATAGTTTAGAGAAGAATACAAAACAAAACTGTACTTCTTGATTCTCCTTGCTTAAGTACAGGTCATTTAACCATCACAAAGTTCGTAAATACACAGAGCTGTAATCATTAAACAAGACGAACCAACAGTGTGCAGCTAAAGCCAATTACCGTGTTTGTATTCATTGTTAAACTGCATTACTGGCCTTTTTATGCGGCAGAATGGTTGCAACAATGAAATGGCTCAGCAGTAACCTTGACAGGCGGATCACATACAACTTGAAACATACTCTCTGCTGTTCCTCGTTGAAGATATTTATAAACCTTTTACATAAACATCCCGTGATGTACCAGTGTGGAGCTGGCGTGACTGAGTTTCGGCGGGAGTAACACAGGCCCAAAACACGTGACAATATTCCTCATGCCATGGCCCGCTCGCTGCTCACCATTTACGCGGCGCGGGGCTTGTAATTACAATGGACCTTAAATAACGTTGAGGGACGAACGGCACACATATAAAATACACTATCATGCTTTTTTCCTTTGTTGACTCCATTACTGAACCTTTAAATGGCTCAAAAATGTGTGTATATATATATATATATATATATATATATATATATATATATATATATATATATATATATATATATATATATATATATATATATATATATATAGATATATATATATATATATATATATATATATATATATATATATATATATATATATATACATATATATATATATATATGTAATAAGGGCATATACGCATTAGCTGCGCGTGGCCTCTGAGCTCATCTCATGCAGTACACAATTATTACAGCACACAGAGGCTGAAGGTAAATGGAACTGTATGGAATAAGATTTAGTCAAACACAACACTCTGTATTATCTATTTCCTTCCCTTCACCACACCGTCTCCAGCCCTCACCACCTCAGCATTACTTCAAGAGCCAAAGGAGGAAGAAAGGAGAGGCATAGAAGCATTACCAACAACTACCAAAGTGTGTGTGTGTGTGTGTGTGTGTGTGTGTGTGTGTGTGTGTGTGTGTGTGTGTGTGTGTCTATTTCTTCACGTCTCTCTCTAACCCACTTTTCATCCTCTATTATTTGTTCCCTTCCCTTCACCACACCGTCTCCAGCCCTCACGACCTCAGCATTATATCAAGAGACAAAGGAGTAAGGGAGGACAGTCTTAAAGCATCAGCAACAACTACCAACGTGTGTATATATGTTTTCACGTCTCCCCCTGACCCACTTTTCCCCCGCAATTCACTCCCCTCCGCCCCAAGCGTCACTGGGTTACGTAAGGTCCACAGATCATGCTAATCATCACACTAACACCTGCCTACCTGCTCACCTCCCCACCCACCTGCCGACTTACCTGCCTACCTGTCTTTACCTCTTCTCCTTCACCTGCTTGGGTCCTTGCCTCTTTGTTACTTTGTTATTTGTTACTATACTTCATCAATATTTTCTCCGCCGCTTTTTATTTTATTTACACAATAAAGGAGTGCTACATAATCAATTAAGTTCACTTAGCACTGTAGGC
>NW_026112117.1:0-217200 GCF_024679095.1 Eriocheir sinensis
TTTACAATATTTTATTAGGTATTTTATATATATTTCAAAAGAAATTTACCTAGTTTTATTTTATGTGTATTTTGAATATCTATTTTCATACAAACTCAAATTATTTTTATGTATTTTTGTATATTTCAATACAAATTTTAGTTATTATATGTATTTTGTAAATCTATTTTCAATCAAATATATATTATTTATTGGTATTTTGTTGATTTATATTGATACAATTTACATTATTTTATATGTACTTTTATATATATTTTTATACGCATTTACATTATTTAATATTTATTTTGAATACATAATTTTATACAAATTCATGGTATTTTATATGTATTTGTATATATATTTTCATATAAATTTACATTATTTTATGTGTATTTTGTACATATATTTCATTACAAATTTATCTTATTTTTATGTTTTATTTTGTATGTAATTTGTTCATTTATATTTATACAAATACACATTCTTTTATTGGTATTTTGTTTATTTATTTTGTTTCAAATTTATATTAATTTATTTGTATTTTGTTTAAATTTTTTTATACGTATTTACCTAATTTTATGTATATTTTGTATATATATTTTTATAGAAATCTACGTTATTTCTTATGTGTATTCGTATATATATTTTGAAACAAATTTTTGTTTTATATATGTATTTTTGCATATCTCTTTCAATAGAAGTTTACCTTATTGCATGTGCATTTTGTACATTTATTTCAATACAAATTTAAATATTTTATGTGTATTTTGGTATATATATTTTATAAAAATGCGCTATTGATGGTGAATTTTGCATCCTTTATTTTCATACAAATTTACATTTTTTTATTAATATTCATGTATTTATTTGATACGATCTTACATTATTCTATTTGTTTTTGTATATATATTTTTTATACATATTTACATTATTTAATGTATATCTTCCATATATATTTCATACAAATTTATTATCTTTATTTATTTTCATACAAATACACATTCTTTTCATGGTATTTTGTTTATTTATTTTGACACAATTTACATTACTTAATTTGTATTTTATATATATATTTTTATACGTATTTACATTATTTCATGTGTATTTTGTATATATATTTCTATAGAAATCTACGTTATTTTATGTGTATTCATATATATTTTAAAACAAATTTACAATGTTTTATTTGTATTTTGCATTTTTTCATTACAAATTTACCTTATTGTATGTGTGCATTTTGTATATTAATTTTATTACAAATTTAATTATTCTATGTGTATTTTGTATATGTATTTTTTTAAAATATGCTTTATCTTATGGGTATTTTGCATCTTTGTTTTCATACAAATTTAAATTATTTTATTGATATTCTGTGCACTTATTTTGATACGATTTTTATTATTCTATGTATAACAAAATAAATACAGAATACACAAAATAGATATGCAAAATACATATAAACAATGTAAATTTGTTTCAAAATATATATACAATACACATGACATGGGTATTTTGAATCTTAATTTTCATACAAATTTACATTATTTTATTAATATTTTCTGTATTTATTTGATACGATTTTACATTATTTCATTTGTGTTTTGTATATATTTTTCTATACATATTTACATTATTTAATGTGTTTTTGTATATATATTTGATACAAATTTACGTTATTTTAAGTCTATATATTTATATATTTTCATTCAAATTTACATTATTTTATGTGTATTTTGTATATGTATTTCAGTACAAATTTACCTAATTTTATATTTTTTGTATATTTAATTTCCTTTAAGATTTAAATTATTTTTGTTTATTTTTGTATAGTTTTATACAAATTTAGGTTATTTATGTGTATTTTGTATATCTATTTTCATACAAATACATTCTTTTCATGATATTTTTTTATTTATTTGACACGAATTAACATTATTTAATGTGTATTTTGTATATATATTTTTATACGTATTTACATTATTTCAAGTGTATTTTGTATATATATTTCTATAGAAATCTACGTTATTTTTATGTGTATTCGTATATATATTTTGAAACAAATTTACATTTGTTTTATGTGTATTTTGCATATTTTCCAATACAAATTTACATTATTGTGTGCATTTTGTATATTAATTTTAATACAAATTTGATTAATCGATGTATATTTTGAGTATGTATTTTATAAAAATATGCTTTATTTTATGGGTATTTTGCATCTTTATTTTCATACAAATTTACATTATTTTATTGATATTCTGTGTATTTATTTGGTATGATTTTACATTATTCTATTTGTATTTTGTATATATATTTTATATAAAATTAATTTCTATTCATTTCATAAAAATCTACATTATTTAATGTGTTTTTGTACATGTATTTAAATACAAATTTAACTAGTTATATATGTATTTTTATATCTATTTTGTATGTATATTTTCATAGAAATTTTCTATTTTATGAGTATTCGTATATATATTTTGATACAAATTTACATTATTGATGTGTATTTTGCATATCTATTTCAATACAAATTTTCTTAATTGTACGTGCATTTTGTATAATTATTTTAATACAAATTTAATTATTTTATATGTATTTTTGTATATATATTTTTATGCAAATATACGTTATTATTTGGATATTTTGCAGCTTTATTTTTCATACAAATTTACATTATTTTATTAATATTCTGTATATATTTTGATACGATTTTACATTATTCTATTTGTGTTTTGTATACATTTTTTATACATATTTACATTATTTAATGTCTATTTTATATATATATTTATACAAATTTACGTTATTATATGTATTTGTTTATATATTTTCTTTCAAATTTACATTATTTATATTGTATTTTGTATGTATTTCAATAGAAATTAACCTAATTTTATGTGTATTTTGTATATTTCTTTTCATACAAATTTAAATTATTTTGTGTATTTTTGTATATAGTTTTATACAAATTTAGGTTATTTATGTACGCATTTACATTATTTAATGTGTTTGTATATATATTTTATCCAAAGTTAATTTATTTTACGTTCATTTCTGGACATATATTTTTATAGAAATTAGCGTTATTTTATATGTATTTGTATATGTTTTCTCCTTACAAATTTACATTATTTTATTGTTATTTGGTTTATTTAGTTTGAAACGAATTTCATGATTATATGTGTATTTTGTACATATTTTTATACGTATTTACATTACTTAATGTGTATGTGTTTATATATTTTAAACAAATTTACGTTATTATATGTATTTTATAAATATTTTGATACAAATTTACATTATTTTATGTATTTTGTATATACATTTCAATTCAAATTTAGCTTATTTTATCTGTATTTTGTATATCTATTTTCATACCAATTTAATTACTTCTGTATTTTTGTATATAGTTTTATACAAATTTACGTTATTTATGTATTTTGTATATTTATATTTATACAATACACATTCTTTTATTGGTATTTTGTTTATTTATTTTGATACAATTTACATTATTTTATGTGTATTTGTATACATTTTTTATACGTATTTACTTCATTTTACGTGTATTTTGTATATATATTTTATACAAATCTACGTTATTTATGTGTATTCGTATATATATTTTGAAACAAATTTACATTTGTTTTTATATGTATTTGCATATCTATTTCAATACAGATTTACCTTATTGTATTGTATTTTGTATATTTATTTTAATACAAATAAATTTTTTATATGTATTTTGTATATATATTTTATGTATTTTGCTTCTTTATTTTCATACAAATTTACATTATTTTATTAATATTCTGTGTATTTATTTTGATACGATTTTACATTATTCTATTTGTGTTTTGTATATATTTTTATACAAATTTACGTTATTTTAAGTGTATTTGTTTATGTATTTTCATTCAAATTTACAGTATTTTATGTGTATTTTGTATATGTATTTCAATAAAATTTACCTAATTTTATGTGTATTTTGTATATTTATTTTCATACAAATTTAAATTATTTTGTGTATTTTGTATATAATTTTATACAAATTTATGTTATCTTATGTATTTTGTATATTTATTTTTCAAATACACATTCTTTTCATGACACTTTGTTTATTTATTTTGACGTGAATTTACATTATTTAATGTGTATTTTGTATATATTTTATACATATTTATCCTTTCATGTATTTTGTATATTTATAAAATGCGTCAATTTATAGTATTTTGCATCTTTATTTTCATACAAATTTACATTATTTTATTTACATTCTGTGTATTTATTTTAATACGATTTTACATTATTCTATTTGTGTTTTGTATATATATTTTTATACATATTTACATTATTTAATGAGTATTTTTATATATATTTTATACAAATTTCTGTTAATTTAAGTGTATTTGTTTATATATTTTCATTCAAATTTACATTATTTATGTATTTTGTATATGTATTTCTTTACAAATTTACTAATTTTATGTGTATTTTGTATATTTATTTTCATACAAATTTAACTTATGTTTGTGTATTTTTATATATAGTTTTATAGAAATTTACGTTATTTTATGTATTTTGTATGTATTTTCATACAAATACATTCTTTTATTGATATTTTAATTATTTATTCTGACACAATTTACATTATTTAAGTGTATTTTGTTTATATATTTTATACGTATTTACAACATTTCATGTATTATGTATATATATTTCTATAAAATCTACGTTATTTTATGTGTATTCGTATATATATTTTGAAACAAATCTACATTATTTTATGTGTATTTTGTATATATATTTCATAATTTGCCTTATTTTAAGTTTATTTTATATCTATTTTCATTCAAATTCAAATCATTTTATGTGTATATATTTATTTGTATTTAGGTTATTGTATGTGTATTTTCTATATATTTTCATTCAAAATTACATTATTTTATCGGTATTTTGTTCATTTATTTCGATACGAATTTAGATTATTTCATGTGTATTTTTCTACATATACATATAAGTAAATTTCTGTGAAATATATATTCAAAATACATATAAAATTATGTAAATAAGTATAAAAAATATATATCAAATACACCTAAAAAAATGAAAATTCGTATCAAAATAAATAAACAAAATTCAGATAAAAGAACGTATATTTGTCGGAAAATAAATATACAAAATACACATAAAATTACGAAAATTTGAATAAAATATATACAAAATACACAAAATTAATTTCAATTTGTGAAAATAGATATACAAAATACACATATAATTAGTTAAATTTGTATTTAAATACATGTATAAAATTCACATAAAATAATGTAAATTTGTATGAAATGAAAAAAAATTCACATAAAATAACGTACATTGGTATAAAATAGATATACAAAATATACATAGAATAATGAATCGTATCAAAATACATACACAGAATATCAATAAAATAATGTAATTTTGTGAAAATAAAGATGCAAAATACCCATAAAATAAAGCATATTTTTATAAAATACATATACAAAATACACATAGAATAGCTAAATTTGTATTAAAATTAATATACAAAATGCACGTACAATAAGGTAAATTTGTATTGAAAAAATATGCAAAATGCACATAAAACAATGTGTTTATGTTTCAAAATATATATACGAATACATATAAAATAACGTATATTTCTATAGAAATATATATAAAATACACATGAAATGACGTAAATACGTATAAAAATATATATACACAATACATTAAATTATGTAAATTCACCAAAATAAATAAACAAAATATCAATAAAGAATGTGTATTTGTATGAAAATAGATATACAAAATACTCATAAAATATTGTAAATTTGAATAAAACTCTATACAAAATACACAAAATAATTTAAATTTGTATAAAATATGTATACAAAATACACGAAATTAGGTAAATTTCTGTTGAAATACATATACAAAATACACAAAAAATAATTTAAATTTCTATAAAATATATAAACAAATACACTTATAATAACGAAAATTTGTATGAAATATATATAGAAAATACACATTAAATGATGTAAATATGTATAAAAAAATATATACAAAACTCAAATAGAATAATGTAAAATAGTATCAAAATAAATACACAGAATATTAATAAATAATGTAAATTTGTATGAAAATAAAGATGCAAAATACCCATAAAACAACTTTTTATGAAAATATATATACCAAAATGCACATAAAATATTTAATTTGTATTACAATAAATACAAAATGCACATACAATAAGGTAAATTTATTGAAATAGATATGCAAAATACATATAAAACAATGTAAATTTGTTTAATATACATACGAATACACATAAAATAACGTAGATTTCTATAAAATATATATACAAAATACACATAAATAAAATGTATACGTATAAGAAAATGTATACAAAATACATAAAATAATGCAAATTTGTATCAAAATAAATAAACTAAATGCCAATAAAAGAATGTTTACTTGTATAAATATAAATATACAAAATACACATAAATTAACGTAAAATTGTATAAAACTTAATACAAAAATAAACAAAAATAATTAAATTTGTATGAAAATAGATATACAAAAGACACATAAAATAAGCTAAATTTGAATTGAAATAAATATAGCAAATACATAAAATAGTGTAAATTTGTATCAAAATATATATTCAAATACACATATAATAACGTAAATTTGTATAAAATATATAAACAAAATACACATTAAATAATGTAAATACGTATAAAAGATATGTACGTAATGCAGAAATTTATAAAATTAAAGATGCAAAATACCCATAAAATATCTCATATTTAAAAAAATATATAAAAATACACAAAATAATTAAATTTGTATTAAAATAAATATACAAAATACACATACAATAAGTTAGATTTTATTGAAATAGATATGCAAAAACACATAAAATAATGAAAATTTTTATCAAAATATATACGAATACACATAATAAAATTACGTAAATTTTGAAAATATATATACAAAATACACATAAAATAATGTAAATACATAGAAAATATATATAAAAATGCACATAAAATAATGTAAATTCGTATCAAAATAAATAAACAAAATTTCCTCTAAAAGAATGTATATGTGTAGGAAAATATATATAGAAATACAAATAAAAAAATTTGTATAAAATAATACAAAATACACAAAATAATTTAAATTTGTTTGAAAATAGATATGGAAAATTCAAATGAAATTAGGCAAATTTTATTGAAACACATTTACAAAATACATAAAATAATGTAAATTTGTATGAAAATATATAAACAAATACACATAAGATAACGTAAATTTCCATAAAATATATGTACAAAATATACATTAAATAATGTAAATATGTCTAAAATATATATACAAAATACACAGAATAACGTAAAATCGTATCAAAATAAATAAACAGACAATCAATAAAATAATGTAAATTTGTATGAAAATAAAGATGCAAAATACCCATATAATAACGCATATTTGTTTAAAATATATATACAAAAATACATAAAATAATTAAATTTGCATCAAAATAAATATACAAAGGCATATACAATAAAGAAAATTTGTATTGAAATAGATATGCGAAATACACATAAATAATGTAAATTTGTATCAAAATATATATACGAATACACATAAAATAGAGTAAATTTCTGAAAATATATATTCAAAATACATATAAAATTATGTAAATAAGTATAAAAATATATATATCAAATACACCTAAAATAATGAAAATTCGTATCAAAATAAATAAACAAAATTCCTATAAAGAACGTATATTTAGGAAAATAAATATACAAAATACACATAAAATTACGAAAATTTGAATAAAAATATATACTAAAATAAAAAAAAATAATTTCGGTTTGTATGAAAATAGATATACATAATACACATATAATTAGTTAATTTTGCATTTAAATACATGTACAAAATACACATAAATAATGTAAATTTGTATGAAATGATAACAAATTCTCATAAAATAACGTTCATTTGTATGAAATATATATACAAAATATACATAGAATAATTTAAATTATATTAAAAATATATAAACAAAATATCAATAATTTAAGTTAAATTTTTATTAAAATAAATATGCAAAATACCCATAAAATAAATCTTTTTTTATGAAAATACATATACAAAATACACATAGAATAATTAAATTTGTATTAAAATTAATATACAAAATGCACGTACAAAAAGGTAAATTTATATTGAAAAAATATGCAAAATGCACATAAAACAATGTATATTTGTTTCAAAATATATATACGAATACACATAAAATAACATATATTTCTATAGAAATATATATACAAAATACACATGAAATGACGTAAATACGTATAAAAATATATACACAAAATACACATTAAATAATGTGAATTCGCGTCAAAATAAATAAACAAAATATCAATAAAAAATGTGTATTTGTATGAAAATAGATATACAAAATACACATAAAATATTTTAAATTTATAAAACTCTTTTTATTAAAATATATACCAAAATAATAAAATATTTAAATTTGTATTACAATAAATGTACAAAATGCACATACAATAAGGTAGATTTATATTAAAATAGATATGCTAAATACATATAAAACAATGTAAATTTGCTTCAAAATATATATACCAATACACATAAAATAACGTAGATTACTATAAAAATATATATACAAAATACACATTAAATGAAGTAAATACGTATAAGAAAATGTTTACAAAGTACACATAAAATAATTAAATTTGTGTTAAAATAAATATACAAAATACACATACTGTGTATTTTGTATATCTTTTTTCATACAAATACACATTCTTTTCATGATATTTTGTTTATTTATTTTGACACGAATTAACATTATTTAATGTGTAATTTGTATATATATATTTATATACGTATTGACATTATTTCAAGTGTATTTTGTATATATATTTCTATAGAAATCTGCGTTATTTTATGTGTATTCGAATATATATTTTGAAACAAATTTACATTATTTTATGTGTATTTTGCATATTTTTTCAATACAAATTTACCTTATTGTATGTGCATTTTGTATATTAATTTTAATACAAATTTGATTAATCATTATGTATTTTTGTATATGTATTTTTATAAAAATATGCTTTATTTTATGGGTATTTTGCATCTTTATTTTCATACAAATTTACATTATTTTATTGATATTCTGTGTATTTATTTTGATATGGTTTTACATTATTCTATGTGTATTTTGTATATATATTTTATATAAAATTTATTTGTTTTCATTTCATACAAATCTACATTATTTTATGTGTTTTTTGTACATGTATTTAAATACAAATTTAACTAGTTATATGTGTATTTTGTATATCTATTTTGTATGTATATTTTCATAGAAATTTACTCTATTTTATGAGTATTCGTATATATATTTTGATACAAATTTACATTATTGATGTGTATTTTGCATATCTATTTCAATACAAATCTACTTTATTGTACGTGCATTTTGTATATTTATTTTAATACAAACTTAACTATTTTATATGTATTTTTGTATATATATTTTTATGCAAATATGCGTTATTATATGGATATTTTGCATCTTTATTTTCATACAATTTTATTTTATTGATATTCTCTTTATTTATTTTGATACGATTTAACATTATTCTATGTGTATTTTGTATATTTTTTTTTATACATATAAACATTATTTAATGTTCATTTTGTATATATATTTTATCCAAATTTACATTATTTTATGTGTATTTGTTTATATATTTTCATACAAATTTACATTATTTTATGTGTTTTTTGTATATATATTTTTCTACGTATTTAAATTATTTTGTGTATTTTGTATATACATTTTCATAAAAAAATTACGTTATTTTATTGTGTGTATAAGTATATATTTTGATACAAATTTTATACAAATTCATGTTATTTAATGTGTATTTGTATATATATTTTCATACAAATTTATATTATTTTATGTGTATTTTGTTTACCTTATTTTATGTTTATTTTGTATATTTATTTCATTCAATTTTAAATTATCTTATGTGTATACCTGTATTTGTATTTAGTTTATTTTATGTGTATTTTGTATATATATTGTCATCCAAAATTACATTATTTTATTGGTATTTCTTAATTTAATTCGATACGAATTTAGATTATTTTATAGGTATTTTGTATACATATTTTTATACTCATTTACATGATCTAAAGTGTGTTTTGTATATATATTTTTATGCAAATTTATTTTATGTTCATTTTTGTACATATATTTTTATAGAAATTTGCGTTATTTTATGTATATAGTTTTATATAAATCTACGTTATTTTATGTGCATTTTGTATATTTATATTTATACAAATACAGATTCTTTTATTGGTATATTATTTATTATATTATTATATTATTTTGTATATGTATTTTTAAAGAAATCTACGTTATTTTATGTGTATTCGTATATATATTTTGAAACAAATTTACATTATTTTATATGTATTTTGCATATCTATTTCAATACAAATTTACCTTATTGTATGTGCATTTTGTATATTTATTTTAATACAAGTTCAAATATTTTGTGTATTTTGGTATCAATAATTTTATAAAAAAAATGCGTTATTTTATAGGTATTTTGCATCTTAATTTTCATTTTATATGTACTTTGTATATATATTTTTATACGCTCTTACATTATTTAATATTTATTTTGAATATATATTTTTATACAAATTCATGGTATTTTATGTGTATTTGTATATATATTTTCATATAAATTTCATATAAATTTACATATATTTTATTACAAATCTACCTTATTTTATGTTTATTTTGTATGTGTATTTTGTATATTTATATTTATCCAAATACACATTCTTTTATTGGTATTTTGTTTATCTATTTTAATTCGAATTTACATTATTTTATGTGTATTTTGAATACATTTTTTTATACGTATTTACTTAATTTTATGTGTATTTTGTATATATATTTTTATAGAAATCTACGTTTTTTTATTTGTATTCGTATATATATTTTGAAACAAATTTACATTGTTTTATATGTATTTTTGCATATCTCTTTCAATACAAATTTATCTTATTGTATATGCATTTTGTATATTTATTTCAATACAAATTTAAAAATTTTATGTGTATTTTGGTATATATATTTTTATAAATGCGTTATTTTAGAATTTTGCATCTTTATTTTCATACAAATTTATATTATTTTATTAATATTCGGAGTATTTATTTTGATACGATGTTACATTATTCTATTTGTTTTTTGTATATACTTTTTTATACATATTTACATTATTTAATGTGTATCTTGCATATATATTTTATACAAATTTATTATCTTTTATCTATTTTCATACAAATACACATTCTTTTCATGATATTTTGTTTATTTATTTTGACACGAATTTACATTATTTGATATGTATTTTGTATATATATTTTTATACGTATTTACATAATTTCATATGTATTTTGTATATATATTTAATAGATATTCAAAATACACATAAAATAACCTAAATTTGTATCAAACTATATACAAAAATACACAAATTTTTTTTAAATTTGTATGAAAATAAATATACAAAATACACATAAATTAGGTAAATTTGTATGGAAATACATATAGAAAATACACATAAAATAATGTAAATTTGAATGAAAATACATAAACAAATACACTTAAAATAACGTAAGTTTGTATTAAAAAATATATACAAAACACAAATAGAATAATGTAAAATCGTATCAAAATAAATACACAGAATATTAATAAAATAATGTAAATTTGTATGAAAATAAAGAGGCAAAATACCCATAAAATAACGCTTTTTTTTTTTAAATATATATACCAAAATACACATAAAAAAATTAGATTTGTATTAAAATAAATATATAAAAAACACATACAATAAGGTAAATTTGTATTGAAATAGATACGCAAAATACATATAAAGCAATGTAAATATGTTTCAAAATATGTATACCAATACACATAAAATAACGTAGATTTCTATAAATATATATATACAAAATACACATAAAATGAGGTAAATACGTATAAAAATGTATACAAATACATAAAATAATGTAAATTCGTATCAAAATAAATAAACAAAATACCAATAAAAGAATGTGTATTTGTATAAATATAAATATACAAAATACACATAAAATAACGTAAATTTATATAAAACTATATACATAAATACACAGAAGTAATTAAATTTGTATGAAAATATATACAAAATACACACAAAATAAGCTAAATTTGAATTGAAATATATATACAAAATACATGAAATAAAGTAAATTTGTATCAAAATATTTATACAAATACACATATAATAACGTAAATTTGTATGAAAATATATAAACAAAATACAAATTAAATAATGTAAATACGTATAAAAAAATGTGTACAAAATACACATATAATCATGTAATTCGTATCAAAATAAATAAACAAAATACCAATAAAATAATATAAATTTGTATGAGTAAACGTGTATATTGCATATTTTTTCAATACAAATTTACCTTATTATATACGCATTTTGTATATTAATTTTAATACAAATTTAATTATTCGATGTTTATTTTTGTATCTTTATTTTTATAAACATATGCTTTATTTTTTGGGTATTTTGCATCTTTATTTTCATACAAATATACATTATTTTATTGATATTCTGCTCATTCATTTTGATACGAATTGACATTATTCTATGTGTATTTTGTATATATTTTTCATACAAATTTACGTTATTTTATGTGTATTTGTTTATATATTTTGACTATTTTATGTGTATTTTGTATATATATTGTCATCCAAAATTACATTATTTTATTGGTATTTCTTAATTTAATTCGATACGAATTTAGATTATTTCATAGGTATTTTGTATACATATTTTTATACTCATTTACATTATCTAAAGTGTGTTTTGTATATATATTTTTATGCAAATTTATTCTATGTTCATTTTTGTACATATAATTTTATAGAAATTTGCGTTATTTTATGTATATAGTTTTATATAAATCTACGTTATTTTATGTGCATTTTGTATATTTATATTTATACAAATGCACATTCTTTTATTGGTATATTGTTTATTTACATTTATACGAATTTACATTATTTTATGTGTATTTTGTATACATTTTTTTATACGTATTTACTTAATATTATGTGTATTTTGTATATGTATTTTTATAGAAATCTACGTTATTTTATGTGTATTCGTATATATATTTTGAAACAAATTTACATTATTTTATATATATTTTGGATATCTATTTCAATACAAATTTACCTTATTGTATGTGCATTTTGTATATTTATTTTAATACAAGTTCAAATATTTTATGTGCATTTTGGTATCAATAATTTTATAAAAAAATGCGTTATTTTATAGGTATTTTGCATCTTAATTTTCATTTTATATGTACTTTGTATACATATTTTTATACGCTCTTACATTATTTAATATTTATTTTGAATATATATTTTTATACAAATTCATGGTATTTTATGTGTATTTGTATATATATTTTCATATAAATTTCATATAAATTTACATATATTTTAATACAAATCTACCTTATTTTATGTTTATTTTGTATGTGTATTTTGTATATTTATATTTATCCAAATACACATTCTTTTATTGGTATTTTGTTTATGTATTTTAATTCGAATTTACATTATTTTATGTGTATTTTGAATACATTTTTTTATACGTATCTACTTAATTTTATGTGTATTTTGTATATATATTTTTATAGAAATCTTCGTTTTTTTATTTGTATTCGTATATATATTTTTAAACAAATTTACATTGTTTTATATGTATTTTTGCATATCTCTTTCAATACAAATTTATCTTATTGTATATGCTTTTTGTATATTTATTTCAATATAAATTTAAAAATTTTATGTGTATTTTGGTATATATATTTTTATAAGAAATGCGCTATTTTATGGGAATTTTGCATCTTTATTTTCATACAAATTTACATTATTTTATTAATATTCTGTGTATTTATTTTGAGACGATTTTACATTATTCTATTTGTTTTTTGTATATACTTTTTTATACATATTTACATTATTTAATGTGTATCTTGCATATATAGTTTATACAAATTTATTATCTATTATCTATTTTCATACAAATACACATTCTTTTCATGATATTTTGTATATTTATTTTGACACGAATTTACATTATTTGATATGTATTTTGTATATATATTTTTATACGTATTTACATAATTTCATATGTATTTTGCATATATATTTAATAGATATTCAAAATACACATAAAATAACCTAAATTTGTATCAAACTATATACAAAAATACACAAAAATATTTTAAATTTGTATGAAAATAAATATACAAAATACACATAAATAAGGTAAATTTGTATGGAAATACATATACAAAATACACATAAAATAATGTAAATTTGAATGAAAATACATAAACAAATACACTTAAAATAACGTAAATTTGTATAAAAAAAATATATACAAAGCACAAATAGAATAATGTAAAATCGTATCAAAATAAATACACAGAATATTAATAAAATAATGTAAATTTGTATGAAAATAAAGAGGCAAAATACCCATAAAATAACGCATTTTTTTTATATATAAAAATATATATACCAAAATACACATAAAAAATTAGATTTGTGTTAAAATAAATATATAAAAAACACATACAATAAGGTAAATTTGTATTGAAATAGATACGCAAAATACATATAAAGCAATGTAAATTTGTTTCAAAATATGTATACGAATACACATAAAATAACGTAGATTTCTATAAATATATATATACAAAATACACATAAAATGAAGTAAATACGTATAAAAAATGTAAACTCGTATCAAAATAATTAAACAAAATACTAATAAAAGAATGTGTATTTGTATAAATATAAATATACAAAATACACATAAAATAACGTAAATTTATATAAAACTATATACATAAATACACAGAAGTAATTAAATTTGTATGAAAATATATACAAAATACACACAAAATAAGCTAAATTTGAATTGAAATACATATACAAAATACATGAAATAAAGTAAATTTGTATCAAAATATTCATACAAATACATATATAATAACGTAAATTTGTATGAAAATATATAAACAAAATACACATTAAATAATGTAAATACGTATAAAAAATATGTACAAAATACACATATAATCATGTAATTCGTATCAAAATAAATAAACAAAATACCAATAAAATAATATAAATTTGTATGAGTAAACGTGTATTTTGCATATTTTTTCAATACAAATTTACCTTATTATTTACGCATTTTGTATATTAATTTTAATACAAATTTAATTATTCGATGTGTATTTTTGTATCTGTATTTTTATAAACATATGCTTTATTTTTTGGGTATTTTGCATCTTTATTTTCATACAAATATACATTATTTTATTGATATTCTGCTCATTCATTTTGATACGAATTGACATTATTCTATGTGTATTTTGTATATATTTTTCATGCAAATTTACGTTATTTTATGTATATTTGTTTATATATTTTGACTCAAATTTACAATATTTTATGGCTATTTTGTATATACATTTCAAAAGAAATTTACCTAGTTTTATGTGTATTTTGTATATCTATTTTCATACAAACTCTAATTATTTCTATGTATTTTTGTATAAATTTTAATACAAATTTTAGTGTTTTATGTGTATTTTGTAAATTTATTTTCATTCATATATATATATATATATATATATATATATATATATATATATATATATATATATATATATATATATATATATATATATATATATATATATATATATATATATATATATATATATATATATATATATATATATATATATATATATATATATATATTTATTGGTGTTTTGTTGATTTATATTGATACGAATTTACATTATTTTATATGTACTTTGTATATATATTTTTATACGCTTTTACATTATTTAATATTTATTTTGAATATATATTTTTATACAAATTCATGGTATTTTATGTGTATTTGTATATATATTTTCATATAAATTTACATTATTTTATATGTATTTTGTATATATATTTTATTACAAATCTACCTTACTTTATGTTTATTTTGTATATGTATTTTGTATATTTATATTTATCCAAATACACATTCTTTTATTGGTATTTTGTTTATTTATTTTAAATCGAATTTACATTATTTTATGTGTATTTTGTATACATTTTTTTATACGTATTTACTTAATTTTATGTGTATTTTGTATATATATTTTTATAGAAATCTACGTTTTTTTATTTGTATTCGTACATATATTTTGAATCAAATTTACATTGTTTTATATGTATTTTTGCATATCTCTTTCAATACAAATTTACCTTATTGTATGTGCATTTTGTATATTTATTTCAATACAAATTTAAATATTTTATGTGTATTTTGGTATATATATTTTTATAAGAAATGCGCTATTTTATGGGAACTTTGCTTTTTTATTTTCATACAAATTTACATTATTTTATTAATATTCGGTGTATTTATTTTGATACGAATTTACATTATTCTATTTGTTTTTTGTATATACTTTTTTATACATATTTACATTATTTAATGAGTATCTTGCATATATATTTTATACAAATTTATTATCTATTATCTATTTTTATACAAATACACATTCTTTACATGATATTTTGTGTATTTATTTTGACACAAATTTACATTATTTGATATGTATTTTGTATATATATTTTTATACGTATTTACATAATTTCATATGTATTTTGTATATATATTTCTATAGAAATCTACTTTATTTTATGTATATTCGTATATATATTTTGAAACAAATTTACATTGTTTTATATGTATTTTTGAATATCTCTTTTAATACAAATTTACCTTACTGTATATGCATTTTGTTTATTTATTTCAATACAAATTTAAATATTTTATGTGTATTTTGGTATATTTATTTTTATAAAAAATGCGATAATTTTCGGGAATTTTGCATCTTTATTTTCATACAAATTTACATTATTTTATTGATATTCTGTGTATTTATTTTGATACGATTTTACATTATTCTATTTGTTTTTTGTATATTTTTTTTAAACATTTACATTATTTAATGTGTATCTTGCATATATATTTTATACAAATTTACGTTATTTTAAGTGTATTTGTTTTTATATTTTCATTCAAATTTACATTTATTTTAATTCGAAATTACATTATTTTATGTGTATTTTGTATACATTTTTTTATACGTATTTACTTAATTTCATGTGTATTTTGTATATATATTTTTATAGAAATCTACGTTTTTTTATTTGTATTCGTATATATATTTTGAAACAAATTTACATTGTTTTATATGTATTTTTGCATATCTCTGTCAATACAAATTTACCTTATTGTATGTGCATTTTGTATATTTATTTCAATGCAAATTTAAATATTTTATGTGTATTTTGGTATATATATTTTTATAAGAAATGCGCTATTTTATGGGAATTTTGCATCTCTATTTTCATACAAATTTACATTATTGTATTAATATTCGGTGTATTTATTTTAATACGATGTTACATTATTCTATTTGTTTTTTGTATATACTTTTTTATACATATTTACATTATTTAATGTGTATCTTGCATATATATTTATACAAATTTATTATCTATTATCTATTTTCATACAAATACACATTCTTTTCATGATATTTTGTTTATTTATTTTGACACGAATTTACATTATTTGATATGTATTTTGTATATATATTTTTATACGTATTTACATAATTTCATATGTATTTTGTATATATATTTCTATAGAAATCTTCTTTATTTTATGTGTATTCGTATATATATTTTGAAACAAATTTACATTGTTTTATATGTATTTTTGAATATCTCTTTCAATACAAATTTACCTTACTGTATATGCATTTTGTATATTTATTTCAATACAAATTTAAATATTTTATGTGTATTTTGGTAAATATATTTTTATAAAAAATGCGATAATTTTTGGGATTTTTGCATCTTTATTTTCATACAAATTTACATTATTTTATTGATATTCTGTGTATTTATTTTGATACGATTTTACATTATTCTACTTGTTTTTTGTATATAAATTTTTTATACACATTTACATTATTTAATGTGTATCTTGCATATATATTTTAAACAAATTTACGTTATTTTAAGTGTATTTGTTTATATATTTTCATTCAAATTTACATTATTTGATGTGTATTTTGTATATGTATTTCAATACAAATTTACCTAGTTTTATGTGTATTTTGTATATTTCTTTTCAAACAAATTTAAATTATTTTTGTGTATTTTTGTATATAGTTTTATACAAATTTAGGTTATTTTATGTACGCATTTACATTATTTAATGTATGTTTTGTATATATTTTTTTATGCAAATTTACCTTATTTTATGGGTTGTTTCTTACATATATTTTTATAGAAATTTGCGATAATATATGTGGATTTGTATATGTTTTCTCATACAAATTTACATTATTTTATTGTTATTTTGTTTATTTATTTTGTACGAATTACATGATTATATGTGTTATTTGTACATATTTTTTTATACTTATTTACATTACTTAATGTGTATTTTGTTTATATATTTTTAAACAAATCTACGTTATTATATGTATTTACATTATTTTATGTATTTTGTATGTACATTTCAAATCAAATTTAGCTCATTTTAGCTGTATTTTGTATATATATTTTCATACAAATTTAATTACTTCTGTGTATTTTTGTATATAGTTTTATACAAATTTACGATATTTTATGTGTATTTTGTATATTTATATTTATACAAATACACATTCTTTTACTGGTATTTTGTTTATTTATTTTGATACGATTTTTATGTATTTTTTGTATTCAATTTTTTATACGTATTTACTTCATTTTATGTGTATTTATTTTTATAGAAATCTTCGTTATTTTATGTGTATTTTACAAATACACATTCTTTTATTGGTATATTGTTTATTTACATTTATACGAATTTACATTATTTTATGTGTATTTTGTATATATTTTTTTATACGTATTTACTTAATATTATGTGTATTTTGTATATGTATTTTTATAGAAATCTACGTTATTTTATGTGTATTCGTATATATATTTTGAAACAAATTTACATTATTTTATATGTATTTTGCATATCTATTTCAATACAAATCTACCTTATTGTATGTGCATTTTGTATATTTATTTTAATACAAATTCAAATATTTTATATGTATTTTGGTATCAATATTTTTATAAAAAGTGCGTTATTTTATAGGTATTTTGCATCTTAATTTTCATACAAATTTACATTATTTTATTAATATTCTGTGTATATATTTTGATACGATTTTACATTATTCTATTTGTGTTTTGTATATATTTTTTTATACATATTTACATTATTTAATGTGTATTTTGATTATATATTTCATACAAATTTACGTTATTATATGTGTATTTGTTTATATATTTTCTTTCAAATTTACATTATTTTATATGTATTTTGTATATGTATTTCAATACAAATTAACCTAATTTTATGTGTATTTTGTATATTTTTTTTCATACAAATTTAAATTATTTTTGTGTATTTATGTATATAGTTTTATACAAATTTAGGTTATTTTATGTACGCATTTACATTATTTAATGTGTGTTTTGTATATATATTTTTATCCAAAGTAACTTTATTTTACGTTCATTTTTGGACATATATTTTTGTGGAAATTAGCGTTATTTTATATGTATTTGTATATGTTTTCTCATACAAATTTACATTATTTTATTGATATTTTGTTTATTTAGTTTGATACGAATTACATGATTATATATGTATTTTGTACATATTTTTTATACGTATTTACATTACTTAATGTGTATTTTGTTTATATATTTTTAAACAAATTTACGTTATTATATGTATTTTTATAAATATTTTGATACAAATTTTCATTATTTTATGTATTTTGTATATACATTTCAATTCAAATTTAGCTTATTTTATCTGTATTTTGTATATCTATTTTCATACGAATTTAATAACTTCTGTGTATTTTTGTATATAGTTTTATACAAATTTACGTTATTTTATGTGTATTTTGTATATTTATATTTATACAAATACACATTCTTTTATTGGTATTTTGTTTATTTATTTTGATACGAATTTACATTATTTTATGTGTATTTTGTATACATTTTCTTATACGTATTTACTTCATTTTATGTGTATTTTGTATATATATTTTTATAGAAATCTACGTTATTTTATGTGTATTCGTATATATATTTTGAAACAAATTTACATTGTTTTATATGTATTTTGCATATCTATTTCAATACAGATTTACCTTATTGTATGTGTATTTTGTATATTTATTTTAATACAAATACACATTCTTTTATTGATATTTTAATTATTTATTTTGACAGGAATTTACATTATTTAATGTGTATTTTGTATATATATTTTTATACGTATTTACAACATTTCATGTGTATTTTGTATATATATTTATATAGAAATCTACGTTATTTTATGTGTATTCGTATATATATTTTGAAACAAATCTACATTATTTTATGTGTATTTTGTATATATATTTCATTATAAATTTGCCTTATTTTAAGTTTATTTTTATATCTATTTTCATTGAAATTCAAATCATTTTATGTGTATATATTTATTTGTATTTACGTTATTTTATGTGTATTTTCTATATATATTTTCATTCAAAATTACAATATTTTATCGGTATTTTGTTCATTTATTTCGATACGAATTTAGATTATTTCATGTGTATTTTCTATATATATACATAAAGAGTATATTTCTATGAAAATATATATTCAAAATACATATAAAATTATGTAAATAAGTATAAAAATATATATATCAAATACACCTAGAAAAAATGAAAATTCGTATCAAAATAAATAAACAAAATACCAATAAAAGAATGTGTATTTGGATAAATATAAATATACTAAATACACATACAAAATAAACATAAAATAAGGTAGATTTGTAATAAAATATATGTACAAAATACACATAAAATAATGTAAATTTATATGAAAATATATATACAAATACACATAAAATAAAATGAATTTGTATAAAAATATATATTCAAAATAAATATTAATAATGGAAAAGCGTATAAAAATATATATACAAAGTACATATAAAATAATGTAAATTCGTATCAATATAAATCAACAAAACACCAATAAAATAATATATATTTGAATGAAAATAAATTTACAAAATGCACATAACATAACTAAAATTTGTATTAAAATATATACAAAAATACATAGAAATAATTTGAGTTTGTATGAAAATAGATATACAAAATACACATAAAACTAGGTAAATTTCTTTTGAAATGTTTATACAAAATACACATAAAATATTGTAAATTTGTGTCAAAATATATAAACAAATACACATAAAATAACGTAAATTTGTATGAAAAATATATACAAAATATACATGGAATAATGTCAATTCCTATCAAAATGAATGAGCAGAATATCAATAAAATAATGTAAATTTAGACAAAATACCCAAAAAATAAAGAATATGTTTATAAAAATACAGATACAAAAATACACATCGAATAATTAAATTTGTATTAAAATTAATATACAAAATGCGTATATAATAAGGTAAATTTGTATTGAAAAAATATGCAACATACACGTTTACTAATACAAATTTATATTATTTTATTGGTATTTTGTTTATTTATTTTGATACGAATTACATGATTATATGTGTATTTTGTGTACATATTTTTTTATACGTATTTACATTATTTAATGTATATTTTGTTTATATATTTTCCTACAAATTTACGTTATTATATGTGTATTTGTATAAATATTTTGATACAGATTTACTTTATTTCATGTATTTTTATTATATATTTCAATTCAAATTTAGCTTATTTCGTGTGTATTTTGTATATATTTTCATACAAATTTAATTACTTCTGTGTATTTTTGTATATAGTTTTATATAAATTTAAGTTATTTTAAGTGTATTTTGTATATTTATATTCATACAAATACACATTCTTTTATTGGTATTTTGTTTATTTATTTTGATACGAATTTACATTATTTTATGATGTATATTTTATCCAAATTTACATTATTTTATGTGTATTTGTTTATATTTTTTTCATACATATTTACATTATTTTATGTGTTTTTTGTATATATATTTTTCTACGTATTTAAATTATTTTATGTGTATTTTGTATATACATTTTCATAAAAAAATTACGTTATTTTATTGTGTGTATAAGTATATATTTTGATACAAATTTTATACAAATTCATGTTATTTAATGTGTATTTGTATATATATTTTCATACAAATTTATATTATTTTATGTGTATTTTTTCATATATTTCATTACAAATTTACCTTATTTTATGTTTATTTTGTATATTTATTTCATTCAATTTTAAATTATTTTATGTGTATATTTGTATTTGTATTTAGGTTATTTTATGTGTATTTTGTATATATATTTTCATCCAAAATTAGTTTATTTTATTGGTATTTCTTAATTTAATTCGATACGAATCTAGATTATTTCATAGGTATTTTGTATACATATTTTTATACTCATTTACATTATTTAATGTGTGTTTTGTATATATATTTTTATGCAAATTTATTTAATGTTCATTTTTGTACATATATTTTTATAGAAATTTGCGTTATTTTATGTATATAGTTTTATATACATTTACGTTATTTTATGTGCATTTTGTATATTTATATTTATACAAATACACATTCTTTTATTGGTATATTGTTTATTTACATTTATACGAATTTACATTATTTTATGTGTATTTTGTATACATTTTTTTTATACGTATTTACTTAATTTTATGTGTATTTTGAATATGTATTTTTATAGAAATCTACGTTATTTTATGTGTATTCGTATATATATTTTGAAACAAACTTACATTATTTTATATGTCTTTTGCATATCTATTTCAATACAAATTTACCTTATTGTATGTGCATTTTGTATATTTATTTTAATACAAGTTCAAATATTTTATGTGTATTTTGGTATCAATAATTTTATAAAAAATGCGTTATTTTATAGGTATTTTGCATCTTAATTTTCATTTTATATGTACTTTGTATATATATTTTATACGCTTTTACATTATTTAATATTTATTTTGAATATATATTTTTATACAGATTCATGGTATTTTATGTGTATTTGTATATATATTTTCATATAAATTTACATTATTTTATGTGTATTTTGTACATATATTTTATTACAAATCTACCTTATTTTATGTTTATTTTGTATGTGTATTTAGTATATTTATATTTATCCAAATACACATTCTTTTATTGGTATTTTGTTTATTTATTTTAATTCGAATTTACATTATTTTATGTGTATTTTGTATACATTTTTTATACGTATTTACTTAATTTTATGTGTATTTTGTAAATATATTTTAATAGAAATCTACGTTTTTTTATTTGTATTCGTATATATATTTTGAAACAAATTTACATTGTTTTATATGTATTTTTGCATATCTCTTTCAATACAAATTTACCTTATTGTATGTGCATTTTGTATATTTATTTCAATACAAATTTAAATATATTATGTGTATTTTGGTATATATATTTTTATAAGAAATGCGCTATTTTATGGGAATTTTGCATCTTTATTTTCATACAAATTTTCATTATTTTATTAATATTCGGTATATTTATTTTGATACGATTTTACATTATTCTATTTGTTTTTTGTATATACTTTTTTATACATATTTACATTATTTCATGTGTATCTTGCATATATATTTTATACAAATTTATTATCTATTATCTATTTTCATACAAATACACATTCTTTTCATGATATTTTGTTTATTTATTTTGACACGAATTTACATTATTTGATATGTATTTTGTATATATATTTTTATACGTATTTACATAATTTCATATGTATTTTGTATATATATTTCTATAGAAATCTACTTTATTTTAAGTGTATTCGTATATATATTTTGAAACAAATTTACATTGTTTTATATGTACTTTTGAATATCTCTTTCAATACAAATTTACCTTACTGTATATGCATTTTGTATATTTATTTCAATACAAATTTAAATATTTATGTGTATTTAGGTATATATTTTTATAAAAAATGCGATAATTTTTGGGAATTTAGCATCTTTATTTTCATACAAATTTACATTATTTTATTGATATTCTGTGTATTTATTTTGATACGATTTTACATTATTCTATGTATATTTTGTATATATATTTCATACAAATGAACGTTATTTTATGTGAATTTGTTTTCATTTCATACAAATTTACATTATTTTATGTGTATTTTGTACATGTATTTAAATACAAATTTAACTAATTATATGTGTATTATGTATATCTATTTTCATACAAATTGAAATTAATTTTGTGTATTTTAGTATATATTTTTATTCAAATTTTCGTAATTTTATGTGAATTTTGTATATTTATTTTTATACAAATATACGTTCTTTTATCGGAATTTTGTTTATTTATTTTGATACGAGTTTTCATTATTTTAGGTGTATTTGATATATATATTTTTATACTTATTTAGATAATTTTATATGTATTTTGAATATATATTTTCATAGAAATTTACTCTATTTTATGTGTATTCGTATATATATTTTGATACAAATTTACATTATTTATGTGTATTTCGCATATCTATTTCAATACAAATTTTCTTTATTGTATGTGCCTTTTGTATATTTATTTTGATGCAAATTTAATTATTTTATG
The DNA here is from genome assembly GCF_024679095.1 of Eriocheir sinensis. Lineage (NCBI taxonomy): Eukaryota > Metazoa > Arthropoda > Malacostraca > Decapoda > Varunidae > Eriocheir > Eriocheir sinensis. The sequence continues at coordinate 25,065 of NW_026112117.1, forward strand.
TGTATTTTTGTATATATATTTTTAAACAAATATGCGTTTTATATGGGTATTTTGCATCTTTATTTTCATACAAATTTACATTATTTTATTGATTGTCTGTTTATTTATTTTGATACGATTTTACGTTATTCTGTGTATTTTGTATATATATTTTTAGACATATTTACATTATTTAATGTATATTTTCTACATATATTTTATGGAAATTTACGTTATCTTATGTGTATTTGTTTATATATTTTCATACAAATTTACATTATTCTATGTGTATTTTGTATATGTATTTCAATAAAAATTTGCCTAATTTCATTTGTATTTTGCATATCTATTTTCAAACAAATTTAAATTATTTCTGTGTATTTTTGTATTATTTTTATACAATTTTTTTTTATTTTATTTGTATTTTGTATATATATTTTCCTACACATATACATTCTTTTAGAAGAAATTTTGTCTATGTATTTTGATACGAATTTATATTATTTTATGTGTATTTTGTATATATATTTTTCTATGTATTTACATTATTTTATGTGTATTTTGTATATATATTTTCATAAAAATTTACGTAATTTTATTGTGTGTATTCGTATATATTTTGATAAAAAAATTTCATTATTTTATGTGTTTTTTGCATATCTATTTCAATAAAAATCTACCTTATTGTATGTGTATTTTGTATATTTATTTTAATACAAATTTAATTATTTTATGTGTATTTTTGTATATATTTTTTTTTAAATATAAGATATTCTATGGGTAATTTGCATCTTTAATTATATAAATTTTTACATTACGTACATATCTTTTATACGTATTTACATTATTTAATGTGTATTTTGTTTATATATTTTTATACAAATTTACGTTATTATATGTGTATTTGAATATATATTTTGATACAAATTTACATTATTTTATGTATTTTCTATATTTATTTCAATTCAAATTTAGCTTATTTTATGTGTCTTTTGTATATCTATTTTCATACAAATTTAATTATTTTTGATTATTTTTGTATATAGTTTATACAATTTTACGTTATTTTATGTGTATTTTGTATATTTATATTTATACAAGTAAACATTCTTTTATTGGCATTTAGTTTATTTATTTTGATACGATTTTACATTATTTTATGTGTATTTTGTATACATTTTCTTATACGTATTTACTTCATTTTATGTGTATTTTGTATATATATTTTATAGGAATCTACGTTATTTTATGAGTATTCGTATGTATATTTTGAAACAAATTTACATTGTTTTATATGTATTTTGCATATCTATTTCAATACAAATTTACCTTATTGTATGTGCATTTTGTATATTTATTGTAATACAAATTTAAATATTTTATGTGCATTTTGGTATATATATTTTCATAAAAAATGCGTTGTTTTATGGGTATTTTGCATCTTTATTTTCATACAAATTTACATTATTTTATTAATATTCTGTGTATTTATTTTGATACTATTTTACATTATTCTATTTGTGTTTTGTATATATTTTTTTATACATATTTACATGATTTAATGGGTATTTTCTATATATATTTCATACAAATTTTCGTTATTTTAAGTGTATTTGTTTATATATTTTTATTCAAATTTACATTATTTTATGTGTATTTTGTATATGTATTTCAATAGAAATTTACCTAATTTCATGTGTATTTTGTATATATATTTTATACAAATTTAAATTATTTTTTGTGTATTTTTGTATAGAGTTTTAATCAAATTTACAATATTTTATGTGTATTTTGTATATCTATTTTCATACAAATACACATTCTTTTATTGATATTTTGTTTATTTATTTTGATGCGAATTAACATTATTTAATGTGTATTGTGTATATATATTTTTATACGTATTTACGTCATTTCATGTATATTTTGTATATATATTTCTATAGAAATATACGTTATTTTATGTGTATTCGTATATATATTTTGAAACAAATATACATTGTTTTATGTGCATTTTGCATATTTTTTCAATACAAATTTACCTTATTGTACGTGTATTTTGTATATTAATTTTAATACAAATTTAGCTATTCTATGTGTATTTTTGTATATGTATTTTTATAAAAATATGCTTTATTTTATGGGTATTTTGCATCTTTATTTTCATACAAAATTACATTATTTTATTGACATTCTGTGTATTTATTTTGATACGATTTTACATTATTCTATGTATATTTTGTATATCTATTTTATACCAATGTACGTTATTTTATGTGAATTTGTTTTCATTTCATACAAATTTACATTATTTTATGTGAATTTTGTACATGTATTTAAATACAAATTTAACTAATTATATGTGTATTTTGTATATCTATTTTCATACAAATTGAAATTAATTTTTGTATATATTTTTATTCAAATTTTCGTAATATTATGTGTATTTTGTATATTTATTTTCCTACAAATATACGTTCTTTTATCGGAATTTTATTTATTTATTTTGATACGAATTTTCATTTTTTTTAGGTGTATATATATTTTCATAGAAATCTACTCTATATGTATATGTATAGAAAATACACATGAAATAATCTAAATTCGTATCGAAATAAATGAAGAAAATACCGATAAAATAATGTAATTTTGAATGAAAATATATATAGAAAATACACAAAATAACGTAAATACAAATAAATATATACACATAAAATGATTTGAATTTGAATGAAAATAGATATAAAAATAAACTTAAAATAAGGCAAATTTATAATGAAATATATATACAAAATACACATAAAATAATGTAGATTTGTTTCAAAATATATATACGAATACACATAAAATAACGTAGATTTCTATAGAAATATATATACAAAATATACATGAAATGTTGTAAATACGTATAAAAATATATATACTAAATACACATTAAATAATGTAAATTCGTGTCAAAATAAATAATTAAAATATCAATAAAAGAATGTGTATTTGTATGAAAATACATATACAAAATACACATAAAATAACGTAAATTTGTATAAAACTATATAAAAATACACAAAAATAAGTTAAATTTGTATGAAAATAAATATACAAAATACACATAAAATTAGGTAAATTTGTAAAGAAATACATATACAAAATACACATAAAATAATGTAAATTTGAATAAAAATATATAAACAAATACACTTAATTTAACATAAATTTGTATAAAATATATATAAATAATGTAAATATGTATAAAAAATATATATACAAAACACAAATAGAATAATGTAAAATCTTATTAAAATAAATACACAGAATGTAAGTAAAATAATGTAAATTTGTATGAAAATAAAGATGCAAAATACTCATAAAATAACGCATTTTTTACAAATATACAAAATACACATGAAAGGATGTAAATACGTATAAAAATATATATACAAAATACACATTAAATATTGTAAATTTGCGTCAAAATAAATAAACAAAATGTCAATTAAAATATGTGTATTGTGAAAATAAATATACAAAATACACATAAGATAACATAAATTTGTATAAAACTATATACAAAAATACACAAAAATAATTTAAATTTGTATGAAAATAAATATACAAAATACACATAAAATTAGGTAAATTTGTATTGAAATACATATACAAAATACACATAAAATACTGTAAATGTGAATGAAAATACATAAACAAATACACTTAAAATAACGTAAATTTGTATAAAAAAATATATACAAAACACAAATAGAATAATGTAAAATCGTATCAAAATAAATACACAGAATATTAATAAAATAATGTAAATTTGTATGAAAATAAAGTAGCAAAATACCCATAAAATAACGCTTTTTTTTTAAATATATATACAAAAATACACATAAAAAATTTATTTGTATTAAAATAAATATACAAAAAACACATACAATAAGGTAAATCTGTATTGAAATAGATATGCAAAATACATATAAAACAATGTAAATTTGTTTCAAAATATATATACGAATACACATAAAATAACGTAGATTTGTATAAAAATATATATACAAAATACACGTAAATGAAGTAAATACGTATAAAAAAATGTATACAAAATACACATAAAATAACGTAAATTCGTATCAAAATAAATAAACAAAATACCAATAAAAGAAAGTGTATTTGTATAAATATAAATATACAAAATACACATAAAATAACGTAAATTTGTATAAAACTATTTACAAAAATACAGAGAAGTAATTAAACTCGTATGAAAATAGATATACAAAATACAGATAAAATAAGCTAAATTTGAATTGAAATGTATATACAAAATACATAAAATAATGTAAATTTGTATCAAAATATTTATAAAAATACATATAATAACGTAAATTTCTTTAAAAATATATAAACAAAATACACATTAAATAATGTAAATACGTATAAAAAATATGTACAAAATGCACATATAATCATGTAATTCGTATCAAACTAAATAAACAAAATAGCAATAAAATAATGTAAATTTGTATGAGAAAAGATATACAAATACATATAAAATAACGCTAATTTCTATAAAAATATATGTCCAAAAATGAACGTAAAATAAATTAACTTTGGATAAAAATATATATACAAAACACACATTAAATAATGTAAATGCGTACATAAAATAACCTAAATTTGTATAAAACTATATACAAAAATACAAAAATAATTTAAATTTGTATGAAAAGAAATATACAAAATACACATAAAATTAGGTTAATTTCTATTGAAATACATATACAAAATACACATAAAATATTGTAAATTTGAAAGAAAATATATAAACAAATACACATATAATAACGTAAATTTGTATGAAATATGTATACAAAATACACATTAAATAATGTAAATATGTATAAAAAAAATATATACAAAACACAAATAGAATAATGTAAAATCGTATCAAAATATATACACAGAATATTAATAAAATAATGTAAATTTGTATGAAAATTAAGATGCAAAATACCTATAAAATAACGCATTTTTTATAAAATTATTGATACCAAAATACACATAAAATATTTGAATTTGTATCAAAATAAATATACAAAATGCAAATACAATAAGGTAAATTTGTATTGAAATAGATATGCAAAATACATATAAAATAATGTAAATTTGTTTCAAAATATATGCGAATACACATAAAATAACGTAGATTTCTATAAAAATACATATACAAAATAACCATAAAATTAAGTAAATACGTATAAAAAAATGTATACAAAATACACATAAAATAATGTAAATTCGTATAAATATAAATAAAGAATATAGCAATAAAAGAATGTGTAATTGTATAAATATAAATATACAAAATGCACATAAAATAACGTAAATTTATATAAAACTATATACATAAAATAACGCAAATTTCTATATAAAAATATATGTACAAAAATAAACATAAAATAAATTTGCATAAAAATATATATACAAAACACACATTAGATAATGTAAATGAGTATAAAAAAATGTATACAAAATACCTATGAAATAATCTAAATTCGTATCGAATTAAATTAAGAAAATACCAATATAATAATGTAATTTTGGATGAAAATATATATAAAAAATACACATAAAATAACCTAAATACAAATACAAATATACACAAAATAATTTAAAATTGAATGAAATAAATATACAAAATAAACATAAAATAAGGTAAATTTGTAATGAAATATATGAAAAAATACACATAAAATAATATAAATTTGTATGAAAATATATATACAAATACACATTAAATAACATGAATTTGTATAAAATTTGTATCAAAATATATACGAATACACACAATAAAATAATGCAATTTTTTTATGAAAATGTATATACAAAATACACATAAAATAATGTAAATTTGTATAAAATATATATACAAAATAAACCTTAAATAATGTAAATATGTATAAAAAAATATATACAAAATACACATAGAATAATGTTAAATCGTATCAAAATAAATAAAGAGACTATCAATAAAATAATGTAAATTTGTATGAAAATAAAGATGCAAAATATCCATATAATAACGCATATTTGCATAAAAAATATATATACAAAAATACATATAAAATAATTAAATTTGTATTAAAATAAATATACAAAATGCACGTACAATAAAGAAAATTTGTATTGAAATATATATGCAGAATACACATTAATAATGTAAATTTGTATCAAAATATATATACGAATACTCATAAAATAGAGTAAATTTCTATGAAAATATACATACAAAATAGATATACAAAATACACATATAACTAGTTAAATTTGTATTTAAATACATGTACAAAAAACACATTAAATAATGTAGATTTGTATGAAATGAAAACAAATACATTTTATATAAAATATATATACAAAATACACATAAAATAATGTAAAATCATATCAAAATAAATACACAGAATATCAATAAAATAATGTAAATTTGTATGAAAATAAAGATGCAAAATACCCATAAAATAAAGCATATTTTTATAAAAATACATATACAAAAATACACATAGATTAATCAAATTTGTATTAAAATTAAGATACAAAATGCACATACAATAAGGTAAATTTGTATTGAAAACATATGCAAAATACACATAAAACAATGTAAATTTGTTTCAAAATATATATACGAATACACATAAAATAACGCAAATTTCTATACAAATATATATACAAAATACACTTGAAATAATGTAAATACGTATAAAAATATATATACAAAATACACATTAAATAATGTTAATTCGTGTCAAAATAAATAAACAAAATATCATGAAAAGAATGTGTATTTGTATGAAAATAGATATACAAAATACACATAAAATAACCTAAATTTGTATAAAACTATATACAAAAATACTCAAAATAATTTAAACTTGTATGGAAATAAATATACAAAAACATATAAAATTAGGTAAATTTGTATTGAAATACATATACAAAATACTGAAAATAATGTAAATTTGAATGAAAATATATAAACATATAGACTTAAAATAACGTAAATTTGTATCAAATATATATACAAAAAACACATTAAATAATGTAAATATGTATGAAAAAATATATACAAAACACAAATAAAATAATGTTAAATCGTATCAAAATAAATACAGAAAATATTAATAAAATAATGTAAATTTGTATGAAAATTAAGATGCAAAATACCCATAAAATAATGCATTTTTATAAAAATATATATACGAAAAAACATAAAATATTTGATTCTGTATTAAAATAAATAGATATACAAAATACTCATAAAATAAGCTAAATTTGAATTGAAATATATATACAAAATACATAAAATAATGTAAATTTGTATCAAAATACTTATACAAATACACATATAATAACGTAAATATGTATAAATATATATAAACAAATTACAAATTTAATAATGTAAATACGTATAAAAAAAGTACAAATTACACAAATCATTATGTACTTCGTATCAAAATAAATAGACAAAATACCAATAAAATAATGTAAATTTCTATGAAAACATATACAAAATACACATAAATAACGCAAATATCAATAAAAATATATAATATAATATATTTTATACATATTTAAAATATTTAATGTATATTTTGTATATATATTTTATCAAATTTACGTTATTTTATATGTATTCTTTATATTTTAATACAAATTTACATTATTTTATGTGAGTTTTGTATATGTATTTCAATACAAATTTGCCTAACTTTATGTGTATTTTGCATATCTATTTCAAACAAATTTAAATAATTTTGTGTATTTTCTATATATTTTATACAAATTTTAGTTATTTTATTTGTTTTTGTATATATATTTTCCTACAAATATACATTCTTTTATTGGAATTTTGTGTATTTAATTTTACAATTTACATTATTTTATGTGTATTTTGTATATATATTTTCTACGTATTTAAATTATTTATATTTATATATACATTTTCATAAAATTTACGTTATTTTTATTGTATTCGTATATATTTTGAAACAAATTTTATACAAATTCATGTTATTTTATGTGTATTTGTATATATATTTTCATACAAATTTATATTATTGATGTGTATTCATACATATATTTTATTACAAATTTACCTTATTTTATGTTTATTTTGTATATTTATTTCATTTAATATAATCAAATTTAAATTTATTGTATATGCATTTTGAATATTAATTTTAATACAAATTTAATTATTCTATGTGTATTTTCTATTTGTATTTTATAAAAATATGCTTTATTTTATGGGTATTTTGCATCTATATTTTCATACAAATTTACGTTATTTTATTGATATTCTGCTCATTCATTTTGATACGATTTGACATTATTCTATGTGTATTTTGTATATATTTTTCATACAAATCTACGTTATTTTATGTGTATTTGTTTATATATTTTGACACAAATTTACAATATTTTATGGGTATTTTGTATATATATTTCAAAGAAATTTACCTAGTTTTATGGGGAGTTTGAATATCTATTTTCATTAAAACTCAAATTATTTTTATGTATTTTTGTATATATTTCAATACAAATTTTAGTTAGGTTATGTGTATTTTGTAAATCTATTTTCATTCAAATATATATTATTTTATTGGTATTTTGTTGATTTATATTGATACGAATTTACATTATTTTATATGTACTTTGTATATATATTTTTATACGCATTTACATTATTTAATACTTATTTTGAGTATATAATTTTATACAAATTCATGGTATTTTATGTGTATTTGTATATATATTTTTATATAAATTTACATTATTTTATGTGTATTTTGTACATATATTTTTTTACAAATCTACCTTATTTTATGTTTATTTTGTATGTGTATTTTGTATATTTATATTTATCCAAATACACATTCTTTTTATTATTTTGTTTATTTATTTTAATTCGAATTTACATTATTTTATGTGTATTTTGTATACATTTTTTTATACGTATTTACTTAATTTTATGTGTATTTTGTATATATATTTTTATAGAAATCTACGTTTTTTTATTTGTATTCGTATATATATTTTGAAACAAATTTACATTATTTTATATGTATTTTTGCATATCTTTTTCAATACAAATTTACCTTATTGTATGCGCATTTTGTATATTTATTTCAATGCAAATTTAAATATTTTATGTGTATTTTGGTATATATATTTTTATAAGATTACGAAAATTTGAATAAAAGTATATACAAAAAAACAAAAAATAAATATCAATTTGTATGAAAATAGATATACAAAATACACATATAATTAGTTAAATTTGTATTTAAATACATGTACAAAATACACATAAAATAATGTAAATTTGTATGAAATGATAACAAATTCACATAAAATTCGCGTCAAAATAAATAAACAAAATATCATGAAAAGAATGTGTATTTGTATGAAAATAGATATACAAAATACACACAAAATAACTTAAATTTGTATAAAACTATATACAAAAATACACAAAAAATAATTTAAACTTGTATGAAAATAAATATACAAAAAACATAAAATTAGGTAAATTTGTATTGAAATACATATACAAAATACACATAAAATAATGTAAATTTGAATGAAAATATATAAACATATAGACTTAAAATAACGTAAATTTGTATCAAATATATATACAAAAAACACATTAAATAATGTAAATATGTATAAAAAAATATATACAAAACACAAATAAAATAATGTAAAATCGTATCAAAATACAGAAAATATTAATAAAATAATGTAAATTTGTATGAAAATTAAGATGCAAAATACCCATAAAATAATGCATTTTTTATAAAAATATATATACGAAAAAACATAAAATATTTGATTTTGTATTAAAATAAATAGATATTCAAAATACTCATAAAATAAGCTAAATTTGAATTGAAATATATATACAAAATACATAAAATAATGTAAATTTGTATCAAAATACTTATACAAATACACATATAATAACGTAAATTTGTATAAAAATATATAAACAAAATACACATTAAATAATGTAAATACGTATAAAAAAATGTACAAAATACACAAATAATCATGTAATTCGTATCAAAATAAATAGACAAAATACCAATAAAATAATGTAAATTTCTATGAGAAAACATATACAAAATACACATAAATAACGCAAATATCAATAAAAATATATATAATATAATATATTTTTATACATATTTAAAATATTTAATGTATATTTTGTATATATATTTTATCCAAATTTACGTTATTTTATATGTATTAGTTTATATATTTTCATACAAATTTACATTATTTTATGTGAGTTTTGTATATGTATTTCAATACAAATTTGCCTAACTTTATGTGTATTTTGCATATCTATTTTCAAACAAATTTAAATTATTTTTGTGTATTTTTGTATATATTTTTATACAAATTTTAGTTATTTTATTTGTTTTTTGTATATATATTTTCCTACAAATATACATTCTTTTATTGGAATTTTGTGTATTTAATTTTTTACGAATTTACATTTTATGTGTATTTTGTATATATATTTTTCTACGTATTTAAATTATTTTATGTGTATTTTATATATACATTTTCAAAAAAATTTACGTTATTTTATTGTGTGTATTCGTATATATTTTGAAACAAATTTTATACAAATTCATGTTATTTTATGTGTATTTGTATATAAATTTTCATACAAATTTATATTATTTTATGTGTATTCATACATATATTTTATTACAAATTTACCTTAAATATGTTTATTTTGTATATTTATTTCATTTAATATAATCAAATTTAAATTTATTGTATATGCATTTTGTATATTAATTTTAATACAAATTTAATTATTCTATGTGTATTTTTCTATTTGTATTTTTATAAAAATATGCTTTATTTTATGGGTATTTTGCATCTTTATTTTCATACAAATTTACGTTATTTTATTGATATTCTGCTCATTCATTTTGATACGATTTGACATTATTCTATGTGTATTTTGTATATATTTTTCATACAAATTTACGTTATTTTATGTGTATTTGTTTATATATTTTGACACAAATTTACAATATTTTATGGGTATTTTGTATATATATTTCAAAGAAATTTACCTAGTTTTATGTGTATTTTGAATATCTATTTTCATTCAAACTCAAATTATTTTTATGTATTTTTGTATATATTTCAATACAAATTTTAGTTATGTTATGTGTATTTTGTAAATCTATTTTTATTCAAATATATATTATTTTACTGGTATTTTGTTGATTTATATTGATACGAATTTACATTATTTTATATGTACTTTGTATATATATTTTTATACGCATTTACATTATTTAATATTTATTTTGAGTATATAATTTTATACAAATTCATGGTATTTTATGTGTATTTGTATATATATTTTCATATAAATTTACATTATTTTATGTGTATTTTGTACATATATTTCATTACAAATTTACCTTATTTTATGTTTATTTTGTATGTGTATTTTGTACATTTATATTTATACAAATACACATTCTTTTATTGGTATTTTGTTTATTTATTTTGTTTCGAATTTACATTATTTTATGTGTATTTTGTTTACATTTTTTTATACGTATTTACTTAATTTTATGTGTATTTTGTATATATATTTTTATAGAAATCTACGTTATTTTATGTGTATTCGTACATATATTTTGAAACAAATTTACATTGTTTTATATGTACAATAAGGTAAATTTGTATTGAAATAGATATGCAAAATACATATAAAACAATGTAAATTTGTTTCAAAATATGTATACGAATACACCTAAAATAACGTAGATTTCTATAAAAATATATATACAAAATACACATAAAATGAAGTAAATACGTATAAAAAATGTATACAAAATACACATAAAATAATGTAAATTCGAATCAAAATAAATAAACAAAATACCAATAAAAGAATGTGTATTTGTATAAATATAAATATTCAAAATAGACATAAAATAACGTAAATTTATATAAAAATATATACAAAAATACACAGAAGTAATTAAATTTGTATGAAAATATATACAAAACACACAGAAAATAAGCTAAATTTGAATTGAAATATATATACAAAATACATGAAATAAAGTAAATTGGTATCAAAATATTTATACAAATACACATATAATAACGTAAATTTGTATGAAAATATATAAACAAAATACACATTAAATAATGTAAATACGTATAAAAAAATGTGCACAAAATACACATATAATCATGTAATTCGTATCAAAATAAATAAACAAAATACCAATAAAATAATATAAATTTGTATGAGTAAACGTGTATAAATATAAATGTACAAAATACACATACAAAATAAACATAAAATAAGGTAAATTTGTAATGAAATATATGTACAAAATACACATAAAATAATGTAAATTTATATGAAAATATATATACAAATACACATAAAATACCATGAATTTGTATAAAATTATATATTCAAAATAAATATTAAATAATGTAAATGCGTATAAAAATATATATAAAAAGTACATATAAAATAATGTAAATTCGTATCAATATAAATCAACAAAATACCAATAAAATAATATATATGTGAATGAAAACAGATTTACAAAATACACATAACATAACTAAAATTTGTATTGAAATATATACAAAAATACATAAAAATAATTTTTGTTTGTATGAAAATAGATATTCAAAATACACATAAAACTAGGTAAATTTCTTTTGAAATATATATACAAAATACCCATAAAATATTGTAAATTTGTGTCAAAATATATAAACAAATACACATAAAATAACGTAAATTTGTATGAAAAATATTTACAAAATACACATAGAATAATGTCAAATCGTATCAAAATGAATGAGCAGAATATCAATAAAATAACGTAAATTTGTATGAAAATAAAGATGCAAAATACTTATAAAATAAAGCATATTTTTATAAAAATACATATACAAAAATACACATAGAATAATGAAATTTGTATTAAAATTAATATACAAAATGCATATACAATAAGGTAAATTTGTATTAAAAAAATATGCAAAATACACATAAAAGTGTAAATTTGTTTAAAAATGTATATACGAATACACATAATATAACGTAGATTTCTATAGAAATATATATACAAAATACACATGAAATTATGTAAATACGTATAAAAATATATATACAAAATACACATTAAATAATTTAAATTCTCGTCAAAATAAATAAACAAAATATCAATAAAAGAATGCGTATTTGTATGAAAATAGATATACTAAATACTCATAAAATAACCTAAGTTTGTATAAAACTATATACAAAAATACACAAAAACAATTTAAATTTGTATGAAAATAAATATACAAAATACACATAAAATTAGGTAAATTAAAAAAAATAATGGAAGTTTGAATGAAAATATATAAACATATATACTTAAAATAACGTAAATTTGTATCAAATATATATACAAAATAATAATTAAATAATGTAAATATGTATAAAAAAATATATTCAAAACACAAATAGAATAATGTAAAATCGTATCAAAATAAATACACAGAATATTAATAAAATAATGTAAATTTGTATGAAAATAAAGATGCAAACTAGCCATAAAATAACGCATTTTTTATAAATATAAATATACCAAAATACACATAAAATATTAAAATTTGTATTAAAATAAATATAAAAAATGCACATACTGTAAGGTAAATTTGTATTGAAATAGATATGCAAAATACATATAAAACAATGTAAATTTGTTTCAAAATATATATACGAATACAAATAAAATAACGTTGATTTCTATAAAAATATATACAAAATACACATAAAATGAAGTATTTGATATATATATTTTTATACCTATTTACATAATTTTATATGTATTTTGAATATATATTTTCATAGAAATTTACTCTATATGTATATATATAGAAAATACACATGAAAAAATCTAAACTCGTATCGAAATAAATGAACAAAATACCGATAAAATAATGTAATTTTGAATGAAAATATATATAGAAGATACACATAAAATAACGTAAATACAAATAAATATATACACATAAAATGATTTGAATTTGAATGAAAATAGATATAAAAATAAACTTAAAATAAGGCAAATTTATAATGAAATATATATACAAAATACACATAAAATAATGTAGATTTGTTTCAAAATATATATACGAATACACATAAAATAAAGTAGATTTCTATAGAAATATATATACAAAATACACATGAAATGTTGTAAATACGTATAAAATATATATACAAAATACACATTAAAAAATGTAAATTCGTTTAAAAATAAATAATTAAAATAGCAATAAATGAATGTGTTGTTGTATGATCATACATATACAAAATACACATAAAATAACGTAAATTTGTATAAAACTATATATAAAAATACACAAACATAAGTTAAATTTGTATGAAAATAAATATACAAAATACACATAAAATTAGGTAAATTTGTAAAGAAATACATATACAAAATACACATAAAATAATGTAAATTTGAATGAAAATATATAAACAAATACACTTAAATTAACATAAATTTGTATAAAATATATATAAAAAATACTCATTAAATAATGTAAATATGTATAAAAAATATATATACAAAACACAAATAGAATAATGTAAAATCGTATTAAAATAAATACACAATGTAAATAAAATAATGTAAATTTGTATGAAAATAAAGATGCAAAACACCGATAAAATAACGCATTTTTTTTATAAATATACAAAATACACATGAAAGGATGTAAATACGTTTAAAAATATATATACAAAATACACATTAAATAATGTAAATTCGCGTCAAAATAAATAAACAAAATGTCAATAAAAGAATGTGTATTTGTATGAAAATAAATATACAAAATACACATAAGATAACATAAATTTGTATAAAACTATATACAAAAATACACAAAAAATATTTAAATTGTATGAAAATAAATATACAAAATACACATAAAATTAGGTAAATTTTTATTGAAATACAACTACAAAATACACATAAAATACTGTAAATTTGAATGAAAATACATAAACAAATACACTTAAAATAACGTAAATTTGTATAAAAAATATATACAAAACACAAATAGAATAATGTAAAATCGTATCAAAATAAATACACAGAATATTAATAAAATAATGTAAATTTGTATGAAAATAAAGAAGCAAAATACCCATAAAATAGATATACAAAAATACACATAAAAAAATTTATTTGTATTAAAATAAATATACAAAATACACATACAATAAGATAAATCTGTATTGAAATATATATGCAAAATACATATAAAACAATGTAAATTTGTTTCAAAATATATATACGAATACACATAAAATAACGTAGATTTGTATAAAAATATATATACAAAATACACGTAAAATGAAGTAAATACGTATAAAAAAAATGTATACAAAATACACATAAAATAATGTAAATTCGTATCAAAATAAATAAACAAAATACCAATAAAAGAATGTGTATTTGTATAAATATAAATATACAAAATACACATAAAATAACGTAAATTTGTATAAAACTATATACAAAAATACAGAGAAGTAATTAAATTCGTATGAAAATAGATATACAAAATACAGATAAAATAAGCTAAATTTGAATTGAAATGTATATACAAAATACATAAAATAATGTAAATTTGTATCAAAATATTTATAAAAATACATATAATAACGTAAATTTGTTTAAAAATATATAAACAAAATACATATTAAGTAATGTAAATACGTATAAAAATATGTACAAAATACACATATAATCATGTAATTCGTATCAAACTAAATAAACAAAATAGCAATAAAATAATGTAAATTTGTATGAGAAAACATATACAAATACATATAAAATAATGCTAATTTCTATAAAAATATATGTCCAAAAATGAACGTAAAATAAATTAACTTTGGATAAAAATACATATACAAAACACATTAAATAATGTAAATGCGTACATAAAATAACCTAAATTTGTATAAAACTATATACAAAAATACACAAAAATAATTTAAATTTGTATGAAAAGAAATATACAAAATACACATAAAATTAGGTTAATTTCTATCGAAATACATATACAAAATACACATAAAATAATGTAAATTTGAAAGAAAATATATAAACAAATACACATATAATAACGTAAATTTGTATAAAATATATATACAAAATACACATTAAATAATGTAAATATGTATAAAAAAATATATACAAAACACAAATAGAATAATGTAAAATCGTATCAAAATATATACACAGAATATTAATAAAATAATGTAAATTTGTATGAAAATTAAGATGCAAAATACCTATAAAATAACGGATTTTTTATAAAATTATTGATATCAAAATACACTTAAAATATTTGAATTTGTATCAAAATAAATATACAAAATGCACATACAATAAGGTAAATTTGTATTGAAATAGATATGCAAAATACATATAAAATAATGTAAATTTGTTTCAAAATATATATGCGTAGATTTCTATAAAAATACATATACAAAATACACATAAAATTAAGTAAATACGTATAAAAAAATGTATACAAAATACACATAAAATAATGTAAATTCGTATAAATATAAATAAACAATATAGCAATAAAAGAATGTGTATTTGTATAAATATAAATATACAAAATGCACATAAAATAACGTTAATTTATATAAAACTATAAACATAAAATAACGCAAATGTCTTTAAAAATATATGTACAAAAATGAACATAAAATAAATTTGCATAAAAATATATATACAAAACACACATTAGATAATGTAAATGAGTATAAAAATATGTATACAAAATACCTATGAAATAGTATAAATTCGTATCGAATTAAATCAAGAAAATTCCAATATAATAATGTAATTTTGGATGAAAATATATATACAAAATACACATAAAATAACCTAAATACAAATACAAATATACACATAAAATAATTTAAAATTGTATGAAATAAATATACAAAATAAACATAAAATAAGGTAAATTTGTAATGAAATATATGAAAAAATACACATAAAATAATATAAATTTGTATGAAAATATATATACAAATACACATTAAATAACATGAATTTGTATAAAATTTGTATCAAAATATATAAGAATACACACAATAAAATAACGTAATTTTTTTATGAAAATGTATATACAAAATACACATAAAATAATGAAAATTTGTATAAAGATATATAAACAAATACACATAAAATAATGTAAATTTGGATAAAATATATATACAAAATAAACCTTAAATAATGTAAATATGTAAAAAAAATATATACAAAATACACATAGAATTATGTTAAATCGTATCAAAATAAATAAAGAGAATATCAATAAAATAATGTAAATTTGTATGAAAATAAAGCTGCAAAATATCCATATAATAACGCATATTTGCATAAAAATATATATACAAAAATACATATAAAATAATTAGATTTGTATTAAAATAAATATACAAAATGCACGTACAATTAAGAATATTTGTATTGAAATAGATATGCAAAATACACATCAATAATGTAAATTTGTATCAAAATATATATACGAATACTCATAAAATAGAGAAAATTTCTATGAAAATATACATACAAAATAGATACACAAAATACACATATAACTAGTTAAATACACATAAAATTATTTTGTATATCTATTTTATACAAATGTACGTTATTTTATGTGAATTTGTTTTCATTTCATACAAATTTACATTATTTTATGTGTATTTTGTACATGTATTTAAATACAAATTTAACTAATTACATATTTTTATAAAAATACATATACAAAAATACACATAGATTAATCAAATTTGTATTAAAATTAATATACAAAATACACATACAATAAGGTAAATTTGTATTGAAAAAATATGCAAAATACACATAAAACAATGTAAATTTGTTTCAAAATATATATACGAATACACATAAAATAACGCAGATTTCTATAGAAATATATATACAAAATACACTTGAAATAATGTAAATACGTATAAAAATATATATACAAAATACACATTAAATAATGTTAATTCGTGTCTAAATAAATAAACAAAATATCATGAAAAGAATGTGTATTTGTATGAAAATAGATATACAAAATACACATAAAATAACCTAAATTTGTATAAAACTATAAACAAAAATACACAAAAATTAAATAATTTAAACTTGTATGAAAATAAAAATACAAAAAACATATAAAATTAGGTAAATTTGTATTGAAATACATATACAAAATACACATAAAATAATGTAAATTTGAATGAAAATATATAAACATATAGACTTAAAATAACGTAAATTTATATCAAATATATATAGAAAAAACACATTAAATAATGTAAATATGTATAAAAAAATATATACAAAACACAAATAAAATAATGTAAAATCGTATCAAAATAAATACAGAAAATATTAATAAAATAATGTAAATTTGTATGAAAATTAAGATGCAAAATACCCATAAAATAACGCATTTTTTATAAAAATATATATACGAAAAAACATAAAATATTTGATTTTGTATTAAAATAAATAGATATACAAAATACACATCAAATAAGCTAAATTTGAATTGAAATATATATACAAAATACATAAAATAATGTAAATTTGTATCAAAATACCTATACAAATACACATATAATAACGTAAATTTGTATAAAAATATATAAACAAAATACACATTAAATAATGTAAATACGTATAAAAAAATATAAAAAATACACCAATAATCATGTAATTCGTATCAAAATAAATAGACAAAATCTCAATAAAATAATGTCAATTTCTGAGAAAACATATACAAAATACACATAAATAACAAATATCAATAAAATATATATAATATAATATATTTTTATACATATTTAAAATATTTAATGTATATTTTGTATATATATTTTATCCAAATTTACGTGATTTTATATGTATTTGTTTATATATTTTCATACAAATTTACATTATTTTATGTGAGTTTTGTATATGTATTTCAATACAAATTTGCCTAACTTTATGTGTATTTTGCATATCTATTTTCAAACAAATTTAAATTATTTTTGTGTATTTTTTTATATATTTTTATACAAATTCTAGTTATTTTATTTGTTTTTTTATATATATTTTCCTACAAATATACATTCTTTTATTGGAATTTTGTGTATTTAACATTTTACGAATTTACATTATTTAATGTGTATTTTGTATATATATTTTTCTACGTATTTAAACTATTTTATGTGTATTTTATATATACATTTTCATAAAAATTTACGTTATTTTATTGTGTGTATTCGTATATATTTTAAAACATTTTATACAAATTCATGTTATTTTATGTGTATTTGTATATATATTTTCATACAAATTTATATTATTTTATGTGTATTCATACATATATTTTATTACAAATTTACCTTATTTTATGTTTATTTTGTATATTTATTTCATTCAATTTTAAATTATTTAATGTGTATATTTGTATTTGTTTTTAGGTTATTTTATGTGTGTTTTCTATATATATTTTCATCCAAAATTACATTATTTTATTGTTATTTTCTTAATTTAACTCGATACGAATTTAGATTATTTCATAGGTATTTTGTATACATATTTTTATACTCATTTACATTATCTAATGTGTGTTTTGTATATATTTTTTTATTCAAACTAATTTTATGTGCATTTTTGTACATATATTTTTATAGAAACTTAAAACGTTATTTTATGTGTATTTTGTATATGTTTTCTCATACAAATTTACATTATTTAATTAGTTTTTTGTTTATTTATTTTGATACGAATGACTTGATTATTGGTGTATTTTGTAAATATTTTTTATACGTATTTACATTACTTAATGTGTATTTTCTTTATATATATATTTTTTACAAATTTACGTTCTTATATCTGTATTTGTTAAAAATATTTTGAAACGAATTTACTTTATTTTATGGATTTTGTATATATATTTCAATTCAAATTTAGCTTTTTTTGTGTGCATTTTGTATATCTATTTTCATGCAAATTTAATTACTTCTGTGTATTTTTGTATATAGTTTTATACAAATTTACGTTATTTTATGTGCATTTTGTATATTTATATTTATACAAATACACATTCTCTTATTGGTATTTTGTTTATTTATATTTATACGAATTTTCATTATTTTATGTGTATTTTGTATACATTTTTGATTCGTATTTACTTAATTTTATTTGTATTTTGTATATATATATTTATAGAAATCTACGTTATTTTATGTGTATTCGTATATATATTTTGAAACAAATTTACATTGTTTTATATGTTTTTTTCATATCTATTTCAATACAAATTTACCTTATTGTATGTGCATTTTGTATATTTATTTTAATACAAATTCAAATATTTTATGTGTATTTTGGTATATATAATTTTATAAAAAATGCGTTATTTTATAGGTATTTTGCATCTTAGTTTTCATACAAATGTACATTATTTTATTAATATTCTGTGTATATATTTTGATACGATTTTATATTATACTATTTGTGTTTTGTATATATTTTTTATACATATTTTCATTATTTAAAGTGTATTTTTTATATATATTTTATACAAATTAACGTCATTTTAAGTGTATTTGTTTATATAATTTCATTCAAATTTTCATTATTTTAAGTGTATTTTATATATGTAATTCAATATAAATTTACCTAATTTTATGTGTATTTTGTATATTTATTTTCATACAAATTTAAATTATTTTTGTGTTTTTTTGTATATACATATAGAGTAAATTTCTATGAAAATATATATTCAAAATACATATAAAATTATCTAAATAAGTATAAAAATATATATATCAAATACACCTAAAAAAATGAAAATTCGTATCAAAATAAATAAACAAAATTCCGATAAAAGAACGTATATTTGTAGGAAAATAAATATACAAAATGCACATAAAATTACGAAAATTTGAATAAAAATATATACAAAAAAACAAAAAAATAAATTTCAATTTGTATGAAAATAGATATACAAAATACACATATAATTAGTTAAATTTGTATTTAAATACATGTACAAAATACACATAAAATAATGTAAATTTGTATGAAATGAAAACAAATTCACATAAAATAACGTACATTTGTATAAAATAGATATACAAAATATACATAGAATAATGTAAAATCGTATCAAAATAAATACACAGAATATCAATAAAATAATGTAATTTTGTATGAAAATAAAGATGCAAAATACCCATAAAATAAAGCATATTTTTTTAAAAATACATATACAAGAATACACATAGAATAATTAAATTTGTATTAAAATTAATATACAAAATGCACGTACAATAAGGGAAATTTGTATTGAAAAAATATACAAAATGCACATAAAACAATGTATATTTGTTTCAAAATATATATACGAATACACATAAAATAACGTATATTTCTCTAGAAATATATATAAAAAATACACATGAAATGACGCAAATACGTACAAAAATATATATACACAATACACATTAAATAATATAAATTCGCATCAAAATAAATAAACAAAATATCAATAAAAGAATGTGTATTTGTATGAAAATTGATATACAAAATACACATAAAATAGTGTAAATTTGTATAAAACTCTATTAAAAAAATACACAAAAATAATTTAAATTTGTATAAAAATATATATACAAAATACACATAAAACTAGTTGAATTTCTATTGAAATACATATACAAAATACACATAAAATAATGTAAATTTGAATGAAAATATATAAACAAATACACTTAAAATTACGTAAATTTGTATGAAATATATATAGAAAATACACATTAAATAATGTAAATATGTATAAAAAAATATATACAAAACACAAATAGAATAATGTAAAATAGTATCAAAATAAATACACAGAATATTAATAAAATAATGTAAATTTGTATGAAAATACAGACGCAAAATACCCATAAAACAACGCATTTTTTTATGAAAATATATATACCAAAATACACATAAAATATTTAAATTTGTATTACAATAAATATACAAAATGCACATACAATAAGGTAAATTTGTATTGAAATAGATATGCAAAATACACATAAAACAATGTAAATTTGTTTCAAAATATATACGAATACACATAAAATAACGTAGATTTCTATAAAAATATATATACAAAATACACATAAAATGAAGTAAATACGTATAAGAAAATGTATACAAAATACACATAAAATAATGTAAACTCGTATCAAAATAAATAAACTAAATGCCAATAAAAGAATGTTTACTTGTATAAATATAAATATAATACACATAAAATAACGTAAAATTGTATAAAACTATACAAAAATAAAGAAAATAATTAAATTTGTATGAAAATAGATATACAAAAGACACATAAAATAAGCTAAATTTGAATTGAAAAAAATATAGAAAATACATAAAATAATGTAAATTTGTATCAAAATATATATTCAAATACACATATATTAAAATTAATATACAAAATGTGTATATAATAAGGTAAATTTGTATTGAAAAAATATGCAACATACACGTTTACTCATACAAATTTATATTATTTTATTGGTATTTTGTTTATTTATTTTGATACGAATTACATGATTATATGTGTATTTTGTACATATTTTTTTATACGTATTTACATTATTTAATGTGTATTTTGTTTATATATTTTCATACAAATTTACGTTATTATATGAGTATTTGTATAAATATTTTGATACAAATTTACTTTATTTCATGTATTTTGTATATATATTTCAATTCAAATTTAGCTTATTTTGTGTATTTTGTATATATTTTCATTCAAATTTAATTACTTCTGTGTATTTTTGTATATAGTTTTATATAAATTTACGTTATTTTATGTGTATTTTGTATATTTATATTTATACAAATACACATTCTTTTATTGCTATTTTGTTTATTTATTTTGATACGAATTTACATTATTTTATGTGTATTTTGTATACATTTTTTTATACGTATTTACTTCATTTTGTGTATTTTGTATATATATTTTTATAGAAATCTACGTTATTATATGTGTATTCGTATATATATTTTGAAACAAATTTACATTGTTTTATATGTATTTTGCATATCTATTTCAATACAAATTTACCTTATTGTATGTGTTTTTTGTATATTTATTTTAATACAAATTTAATTTTTTGATGTGTATTTTGGTATATATATTTTTATAAATAAAAAAATGCGTTATTTTATGGGTATTTTGCTTCTTTATTTTCATACAAATCTACATTATTTTATTAATATTCTGTGTATTTATTTTGATACGATTTTACATTATTCTATTTGTGTTTTGTACATATTTTTTTATACAAATTTACGTTAATTTAAGTGTATTTGTTTATGTATTTTCATTCAAATTTACATTATTTTATGTGTATTTTGTGTATGTATTTCAATACAAATTTACCTAATTTTATGTGTATTTTGGTATTTATTTTCATACAAATTTAAAATATTTTTGTGTATTTTTTGTATATAGTTTGATACAAATTTAGGTTATTTTAAGTGTATTTTGTATATCTATTTTCATACAAATACACATTCTTTTATTGATATTTTGTTTATTTATTTTGACGCGAGTTTTATGTGAATTTGTTTTCATTTCATACAAATTTACATTATTTTATGTGTATTTTGTACATGTATTTAAATACAAATTTAACTAATTATATGTGTATTTTGTATATCTATTTTCATACAAATTGAAATTTATTTTTTTGTTTTTTTGTATATATTTTTATTCAAATTTTCGTAATCTTATAAAAATATATATACCAAAATACACATAAAATATTTAAATTTGCATTGAAATAAATATACAAAATGCACATAAAATAAGGTAAATTTGTATTGAAAGAGATATGCAAAAATACATATAAAACAATGTAAATTTGTTTCAAAATATATATACGAATACAAATAAAAAACGTAGATTTCTATAAAAATATATATAAAAAATACACTTAAAATTAAGTAAATACGTATAAAAAAATGTATACAAAATACACATAAAATAATGTAAATTCGAATTAAAATAAATAAACAAAATACAAATAAAAGAATGTGTATTTGGATAAATATAAATATATAAAATACACATACAAAATAAACATAAAATAAGGTAGATTTGTAAGAAATATATGTACAAAATACATAAAATAATGTAAATTTATATAAAATATATATACAAATACACATAAAATACCATGAATTTGTATAAAATATATATTCAAAATAAATATTAAATAATGTAAAAGCGTATAAAATATATATACAAATACAGATACAAAAATACACATCGAATAATTAAATTTGTATTAAAATTAATATACAAAATGCGTATATAATAAGGTAAATTTGTATTGAAAAAATATGCAACATACACGTTTACTCATACAAATTTATATTATTTTATTGGTATTTTGTTTATTTATTTTGATACGAATTACATGATTATATGTGTATTTTGTACATATTTTTTATACGTATTTACATTATTTAATGTGTATTTTGTTTATATATTTTCATACAAATTTACGTTATTATATGTGTATTTGTATAAATATTTTGATACAAAATTACTTTATTTCATGTATTTTGTATATATATTTCAATTCAAATTTAGCTTATTTTGTGTGTATTTTGTATATATTTTCATACAAATTTAATTACTTCTTGTGTATTTTTGTATATAGTTTTTATATAAATTTACGTTATTTTTTTTTGGATTTTGTTTATTTATATTTATACAAATACACATTCTTTTATTGGTATTTTGTTTATTTATTTTGATACGAATTTACATTATTTTATGTGTTTTTTGTATACATTTTTTTATACGTATTTACTTCATTTTATGTGTATTTTGTATACATATATTTATAGAAATCTACGTTATTTTATGTGTATTCTTATATATATTTTGAAACAAATTTACATTGTTTTATATGAATTTTGCATATCTATTTCAATACAAATTTACCTTTTTTGTATATTTATTTTAATACAAATTTAATTTTTTGATGTGTATTTTGGTATATATATTTTTATAAATAAAAAAATGCGTTATTTTATGGGTATTTTGCTTCTTTATTTTCATACAAATTTACATTATTTTATTAATATTCTGTGTATTTATTTTGATACGATTTTACATTATTCTATTTTTGTTTTGTACATATTTTTTATACAAATTTACGTTATTTTAAGTGTATTAGTTTATGTATTTTCATTCAAATTTACATTATTTTATGTGTATTTTGTGTATGTATTTCAATACAAATTTACCTAATTTTATGTGTATTTTGTATATTTATTTTCATACAAGTTTAAAATATTTTTGTGTATTTTTGTATATAGTTTGATACAAATTTAGGTTATTTTAAGTGTATTTTGTATATCTATTTTCATACAAATACACATTCTTTTATTGATATTTTGTTTATTTATTTTGACGCGAATTTTATGTGAATTTGTTTTCATTTCATACAAATTTACATTATTTTATGTGTATTTTGTACATGTATTTAAATACAAATTTAACTAATTATATGCATATTTTGTATATCTATTTTCATACAAATTGAAATTTATTTTTTTTGTTTTTTTGTATATATTTTTATTCAAATTTTCGTAATCTTATAAAAATATATATACCAAAATACACATAAAATATTTAAATTTGCATTGAAATAAATATACAAAATGCACATAAAATAAGGTAAATTTGTATTGAAAGAGATATGCAAAAATACATATAAAACAATGTAAATTTGTTTCAAAATATATATACGAATACAAATAAAAAAATGTAGATTTCTATAAAAATATATATACAAAATACACTTAAAATTAAGTATATACGTATAAAAAAATGTATACAAAATACACATAAAAGAATGTAAATTCGAATTAAAATAAATAAACAAAATACCAATAAAAGAATGTGTATTTGGATAAATATAAATATACAAAATACAAATACAAAATAAACATAAAATAAGGTAGATTTGTAAAAAAATATATGTACAAAATACACACAAAATAATGTAAATTTATATAAAAATATATGTACAAATACACATAAAATACTATGAATTTGTATAAAAATATATATTCAAAATAAATATTAAATAATGTAAAAGCGTATAAAAATATATATACAAAGTACATATAAAATAATGTAAATTCGTATCAATATAAATCAACAAAACACCAATAAAATAATATATATTTGAAAGATAATAAATTTACAAAATACACATAACATAACTAAAATTTGTATTAAAATATATACAAAAATACATAGAAATAATTTGAGTTTGTATGAAAATAGGTATACAAAATACACATAAAACTAGGTAAATTTCTTTTGAAATGTATATACAAAATACCCATAAAATATTGTAAATTTGTGTCAAAATATATAAACAAATACACATAAAATAACGTAAATTTGTATGAAAAATATATAAAAAATACAAATAGAATAATGTCAATTCGTATCAAAATGAATGAGCAGAATATCAATAAAATAATGTAAATTTGTATGAAAATAAAGATGCAAAATACCCAAAAAATAAAGCATATGTTTATAAAAATACAGATACAAAAATACACATCGAATAATTAAATTTGTATTAAAATTAATACACAAAATGCGTATATAATAAGGTAAATTTGTATTGAAAAAATATGCAACATACACGTTTACTCATACAAATTTATATTATTTTATTGGTATTTTGTTTATTTATTTTGATACGAATTACATGATTTTATGTGTATTTTGTACATATTTTTAAACATAAAATAACGTAGATTTGTATGAAAAATATATACAAAATACATATAGAATAATGTCAATTCGTATCAAAATGAATGAGGAGAATATCAATAAAATAATGTAAATTTGTATGAAAATAAAGATGCAAAATACCCAAAAAATAAAGCATATGTTTATAAAAATACAGATACAAAAATACACATCGAATAATTAAATTTGTATTAAAATTAATATACAAAATGCGTATATAATAAGGTAAATTTGTATTGAAAAAATATGCAACATACACGTTTACTCATACAAATTTATATTATTTTATTGGTATTTTGTTTATTTATTTTGATACGAATTACATGATTATATGTGTATTTTGTACATATTTTTTTATACGTATTTACATTATTTAATGTGAATTTATTTATATATTTTCATACAAATTTACGTTATTATATGTGTATTTGTATAAATATTTTGATACAAATTTACTTTATTTCATGTATTTTGTATATATATTTCAATTCAAATTTAGCTTATTTCGTGATTATTTTGTATATATTTTCATTCAAATTTAATTACTTCTGTGTATTTTTGTATATAGTTTTATATAAATTTACGTTATTTTATGTGTATTTTGTATATTTATATTCATACAAATACACATTCTTTTATTGGTATTTTGTTTATTTATTTTGATACGAATTTACATTATTTTATGTGTATTTTGTATACATTTTTTTATACGTATTTACTTCATTTTATGTGTATTTTGTATATATATTTTTATAGAAATCTACGTTATTTTATGTGTATCCGTATATATATTTTGAAACAAATTTACATTGTTTTATATGTATTTTGCATATCTATTTCAATACAAATTTACCTTATTGTATGTGTTTTTTGTATATTTATTTTAATACAAATTTAAATTTTTGATGTGTATTTTGGTATATATATTTTTATAAATAAAAAAATGCGTTATTTTATGGGTATTTTGCTTCTTTATTTTCATACAAATTTACACTATTTTATTAATATTCTGTGTATTTATTTTGATACGATTTTACATTATTCTATTTGTGTTTTGTACATATTTTTTATACAAATTTACGTTATTTTAAGTGTATTTGTTTATGTATTTTCATTCAAATTTACATTATTTTTTGTGTATTTTGTGTATGTATTTCAATACAAATTTACCTAATTTTATGTGTATTTTGTATATTTATTTTCATACAAATTTAAAATATTTTTGTGTATTTTTGTATATAGTTTGATACAAATTTAGGTTATTTTATGTGTATTTTGTATATCTATTTTCATACAAATACACATTCTTTTATTGATATTTTGTTTATTTATTCTGAATAGAATTTACATTATTTAATGTGTATTTTGTATATATATTTTTATACGTATTTACATCATTTCATGTGTATTTTGTATAGTTTTAAACAAATTTATATTATTTAATGTGTATTTTGTATATATATATTTATACAAATACATATTCTTTTATTGGTATTTTTTTTATTTATTTTGATACTAATTTACATTATTTTATGTGTATTTTGTATACATTTTTTATACGTATTTACTTAATTTTATGTGTATTTTGTATATATATTTTTATAGAAATCTACCTTATTTCATGTGTATTCGTATATATATTTTGAAACAAATTTACATTGTTTATATGTATTTTGCATATCTATTTTTGTGAATGTAGTTATTTTTGTTATACATAGAATAATGTAAAATCGTATCAAAATAAGTACACAGAATATCAATAAAATAATTTAAATTTGTATGAAAATAAAGATGCAAAATACCCATAAGATAAAGCATATTTTTTTTAAAAATACATATACAAAAATACACATAGAATAATTAAATTTGTATTAAAATTAATATACAAAATGCACAAACAATAAGTTAAATATGTATTACAAAAAACTCAAAAAACAAATAAAACAGTGTAAATTTGTTTCAAAATATATATACGAATACACATAAAATAACGTAGATTTCTATAGAAATATATATACAAAATACACATGAAATTATGTAAATACGTATAAAAATATATATATAAAATACATATTAAGTAATGTAAATTCGTGACAAAATAAATAAACAAAATATCATGAAAAGAATGTGTATTGGTATGAAAATAAATAATAGATAATAAATTTGTATGTAATATATATGCAAGATACATTTAAATAATGTAAATATGTATAAAAAAATATATATACAAAAAACAAATAGAATAATGTAAAATCGTATCAAAATAAATACACCGAATATTAATAAAAGAATGTAAATTTGTATGAAAATAAAGATGCAAAATTCCCATCAAATAGCGCATTTCTTATAAAAATATATATACCAAAATACACATAAAATATTTAAATTTTTATTGAAATAAATATACAAAATGCACATACAATAAGGTAAACTTCTATTGAAAGAAATATGCAAAAATACATATAAAACAATGTAAATTTGTTTCAAAATATATATACGAATACACATAAAATAACGTAGATTTCTATAAAAATATATATACAAAATACACATAAAATTAAGTAAATACGTATAAAAAATGTAAACAAAATACACATAAAATAATGTAAATTCGAAACAAAATAAATAAACAAAATACCAATAAAAGAATGTATATCTATTTATTTTAATACAAAATCAAATATTTTATGTTTTTTCGTATATATATTTTTTAAAAAAATGCGTTATTTTATGGGTATTTTGCATCTTAATTTTCATACAAATTTACATTATTTTATTAATATTTTCTGTATTTATTTTGATACGATTTTACATTATTTTATTTATGTTTTGTATATATTTTTTTATACATATTTACATTATTTAATGTGTTTTTTGTATATATATTTGATACATATTTACGTTATTTTAAGTTATTTTATGTGTATTTGTTTATATATTATGACACAAATTTACAATATTTTATGGGTATTTTGTATATATATTTCAAAAGAAATTTACCTAGTTTTATATGTATTTTGAATATCTATTTTCATACAAACTCAAATTATTTTTATGTATTTTTGTATATATTTCAATACAAATTTTAGTTATGTTATGTGTATTTTGTAAATCTATTTTCATTCAAATATATATTATTTTATTGGTATTTTGTTGATTTATATTGATACGAATTTACATTATTTTATATGTACTTTGTATATATATTTTTATACGCATTAACATTATTTAATATTTATTTTGAATATATAATTTTATTCAAATTCATGGTATTTTATGTGTATTTGTATATATATTTTCATATAAATTTACATTATTTTATGTGTATTTTGTACATATATTTCATTACAAATTTACCTTATTTTATGTTAATTTTGTATGTGTATTTTGTACATTTATATTTATACAAATACACATTCTTTTATTGGTATTTTGTTTATTTATTTTGTTTCAAGTTTACATTATTTTATGTGTATTTTGTTTACATTTTTTTATACGTATTTACTTAATTTTATGTGTATTTTGTATATATTTTTATAGAAATCTACGTTATTTTATGTGTATTCGTATATATATTTTGAAACAAATTTACATTGTTTTATTTTGACGCGAATTTACATTATTTTATGTGTCTTTTGTATACATTTTTTTATACGTATTTACTTCATTTTATGTGTATTTTGTATATATATTTTTATAGAAATCTACGTTATTTTATGTGTATTCGTATATATATTTTGAAACAAATTTACATTGTTTTATATGTATTTTGCATATCTATTTCAATATAAATTTACCTTATTGAATGTGTTTTTTGTATATTTATTTTAATACAAATTTAATTTTTTGATGTGTATTTTGGTATATATATTTTATAAATAAAAAAAATGCGTTATTTTATGGGTATTTTGCTTCTTTATTTTCATACAAATTTACATTATTTTATTAATATTCTGTGTATTTATTTTGATACGATTTTACATTATTCTATTTGTGTTTTGTACATATTTTTTTTATACAAATTTACGTTATTTTAAGTGTATTTGTTTATGTATTTTCATTCAAATTTACATTATTTTATGTGTATTTTGTGTATGTATTTCAATACAAATCTACCTAATTTTATGTGTATTTTGTATATTTATTTCCATACAAATTTAAAATATTTTTGTGTATTTTTGTATATAGTTTGATACAAATTTAGGTTATTTTATGTGTATTTTGTATATCTATTTTCATACAAATACACATTCTTCTATTTATATTTTGTTTATTTATTTTGACGCGAATTTACATTATTTAATGTGTATTTTGTATATATATTTCTATACGAATTTACATCAATTCATGTGTATTTTGTATAGTTTTAAACAAATTTATATTATTTAATGTATTTATATATATATATATATATATATATATATATATATATATATATATATATATATATATATATATATATATATATATATATATATATATATATATATATATATATATATATATATATATATATACACATTCTTTTATTGGTATTTTGTTTATTTATTTTGATACTAATTTACATTATTTTATGTGTATTTTGTATACATTTTTTATACGTTTTACTTAATTTTATGTGGATTTTGTATATATATTTTTATAGAAATCTAACTTATTTTATGTGTATTCGTATATATATTTTGAAACAAATTTACATTGTTTATATGTATTTTGCATATCTATTTTTGTGTATTCTGTATTTATTTTTGTTATACATAGAATAATGTAAAATCGTATCAAAATAAGTACAGAGAATATCAATAAAATAATTTAAATTTGTATGAAAATAATGATGCAAAATACCTATAAAATAAAGCATTTTTTTTTAAATAAATACAAAAATACACATAGAATAATTAAATGTGCTAAAATCAATATACAAAATGCACATACAATAAGGTAAGTTTGTAATGAAAAAAAAAAGCAAAATACACATAAAACAGTGTAAATTTGTTTCAAAATATATATACGAATACACATAAAATAACGTTGATTTCTATAGGAATATATATACAAAATACACATGAAATGATGTAAATACGTATAAAAATATATACAAAATACACATTAAATACTGTAAATTCGCGTCAAAATAAATAAACAAAATATCAATAAAATAATGTGTATTTGTATGAAATTAGATATACAAAATACACATAAAATAACCTAAATTTGTATCAAACTATATTCTAAAATACACAAAAATATTTTAAATTTGTATGAAAATAAATATACAAAATACACATAAAATTAGGTAGATTTGTATTGAAATACATATACAAAATACACATAAAATAATGTAAATTTGAATGAAAAGACATAGACAAAAACACTTAAAATAACGTAAATTTGTATAAAAAAATATATACAAAACACAAATAGAATAATGTAAAATCGTATCAAAATAAATACACAGAATATTAATAAAATAATGTATATTTGTATGAAAATAAAGAGGCAAAATACCCATAAAATAACGCTTTTTTTTTATAAAAATATATATACCAAAATACACATATAAAAATAAAATATGAATTAAAATAAATATATAAACAACACATACAATAAGGTAAATTTGTATTGAAATAGATATGCAAAATACATATAAAACAATGTAAATTTGTTTCAAAATATATATACGAATACACATAAAATAACGTAGATTTCTATAAAAATATATATACAAAATACACATAAAATGAAGTATATACGTATAAAAAATGTATACAAAATACACATAAAATAATGTAAATTCGTATCAAAATAAATACACAGAATACCAATAAAAGAATGTGTATTTGTATAAATATAAATATACAAAATACACATAAAATAACGTAAATTTATATAAAACTATATACAAAAATACACAGAAGTATTTTAATTTGTATGAAAATAGATATACAAAATAAGGTAAAGTCGTTTCAAATTCAATAAACAAAATTCAGATAAAAGAAAGTATATTTGTAGAATAAATAAATATACAAAATACACATAAGATAACGAAAATTTGTTTGAAAATATATAAAAAAATAAACAAAAATAATTTCAATTTGTATGAAAATAAATATACCAAATACACATGTATTTTGTATATCTATTTTCACACAAATTTCATTACTTTTGTGTATTTTTGCATATAGTTACTATAAATTTACGTTATTTTATTTGTATTTTGTATATTTATATTTATACAATACACATTCTTTTATTAGTATTTTGTTTATTTATTTTGATACGAGTTTACATTATTTTATGTGTATTTTGTATACCTTTTTTTATACGTATTTACTTCATGTTATGTGTATTTTGTATATTTATTTTCATAGAAATCTACGTTATTTTATGTGTATTCGTATATATATTTTGAAAAAAATTTACATGGTTTTATATGTATTTTGCATATCTATTTCAATACAAATTTACCTTATTGTATGTGCATTTTGTATATTTATTTTAATACAAATTCAAATATTTTATGTGTGTCTTGGTATAAATATTTTTATAAAAAATGCGTTATTTTATGGGTATTTTGCATCTTAATTTTCATACAAATTTACATTATTTTATTAATATTCTGTGTATTTATTTTGATACGATTTTATATTATTCTATTTGTGTTTTGTATAAAAAATTTTTTATACATATTTACATTATTTAATGTGTATTTTTTATATATATTTTATACAAATTTACGTTATTTTAAGTGTATTTGTTTATATATTTTCATTCAAATTTATATTATTTTATGTGTATTTTGTAAATGTATTTCAATACAAATTTACCTAATTTTATGTGTATTTTGTATATTTATTTTCATACAAATTAAAATTATTTTTGTGTATTTTTGTATATAGTTTTATACAAATTTAGGTGATTTTATGTGTATATTGTATATCTATTTTCATACAAATACACTTTCTTTTATTGATATTTTGTTTATTTATTTTGACGCGAATTTACATTATTTAATGTGTATTTTATATATATATTTTATACGTGTTTACATCATTTCATGTGTATTTTGTATATATATTTCTATAGAAATCTACGTTGATTTATGAGTATTCGTATATAGATTTTGAAATAAATTTACACTGTTTTATGTGTATTTTGCATATTTTTTCAATACAAATTTACCTTATTGTATATGCATTTTGTATATTAATTTTAATACAAATTTAATTATGCTATGTGTATTTTTGTATATGTATTTTTATAAAAATATGCTTTATTTTATGGGTATTTTGCATTTTTTTTTCATACAAATTTACATTATTTTATTTATATTCTGTTTATTTTTTTTTAAACATTTTTACATTATTCTATGTGTATTTTGTATATCTATTTTATACGTATTTACTTAATTTATGTGTATTTTGTATATATATTTTTATAGAAATCTACGTTATTTTATGTGTATTCGTATATATTTTGAAACAAATTTACATTGTTTTATATGTATTTTTGCATATCTCTTTCAATACAAGTTTACCTTATTGTATGTGCATTTTGTATATTTACTTCAATACAAATTTAAATATTTTATGTGTATTTTGGTATATATATTTATAAGAAATGCGCTATTTGATGGGAATTTTGCATCTTTATTTTCATACAAATTTACATTATTTTATTAATATTCGGTGTATTTATTTTGATACGATTTCACATTATTTTATTTGTTTTTTGTATATATATTTTTTATACATATTTACATTATTTAATGTGTATCTTGCATATATATTTCATACAAATTTATTATCTATTATTTATTTTCATACAAATACACATTCTTTTCATGATATTTTGTTTATTTATTTTGACACGAATTTAATTAGATATGTTTTGTATATATATATTTTTATACGTATTTACATAATTTCATGTGTATTTTGTATATATATTTCTATAGAAATCTACGTTATTTTATGTGTATTCGTATATATATTTTGAAACAAATTTACTTTGTTTTATATGTATTTTTGAATATCTCTTTCAATACATATTTACCTTACTGTATATGCATTTTGTATATTTATTTCAATACAAATTTAAATATTTTATGTGTATTTTAGTATATATATTTTTATAAAAAATGCGCTATTTTATGGGAATTTTGCATCTTTCTTTTCATACAAATTTACATTATTTTATTGATATTCTGTGTATTTATATTGATAGGATTTTACATTATTCTATTTCTTTTTTGTAAATATTTTTTTATACACATTTACATTATTTAATGTGTATCTTGCATATATATTTTATACAAATTTACGTTATTTTGAGTGTATTTGTTTATATATTTTCATTCTAATTTACATTATTCTATGTGTATTTTGTATATGTATTTCAATACAAATTTACCTAATTTTATGTGTATTTTGTATATTTCTTTTCATACAAATTTTAAATATTTTTGTGTATTTTTGTATATAGTTTTATACAAATTTAGGTTATTTTATGTACGCATTTACTTTATTTAATGTGTGTTTTGTATATATATTTTTATGCAAATTTACTTTATTTTATGTGCATTTTTGTACAGATATTTTTTTAGAAATTTGCGTTAATTTATGTGTATTTGTATATGTTTTCTCATACAAATTTACATTATTTGATTGCTATTTTGTTTATTTATTTTGATACGAATGAAAATAGATATACAAAATATACATAAAATAAACTAAATTTGTATTGAAATATATATACAAAATACATAAAATAATGTAAATTTGTATCAAAATATTTTAACAGATGCGCAT
Organism: Eriocheir sinensis; assembly: GCF_024679095.1. NCBI lineage: Eukaryota > Metazoa > Arthropoda > Malacostraca > Decapoda > Varunidae > Eriocheir > Eriocheir sinensis. The sequence goes on from NW_026112117.1 coordinate 60,905, forward strand.
AAAATAACGTAGATTTGTTTTAAAATATACAAAATACACATTAAATAATGTAAATATGTATAAAAAATATATACAAAACACAAATAGAATAATGTAAAATCGTATTAAAATAAATACACAGAATATTAATAAAACAATGTAAATTTGTATGAAAATAAAGATGCAAAATACCCATTAAATATCGCATTTTTTATAAAAATATATACCAAAATACACATGAAAAAATTAATTTGTATTAAAATAAATATACAAAATACACATACAATAAGGTAAATCTGTATTGAAATAGATATGCAAAATACATATAAAACAATGTAAATTTGTTTCAAAATATATATACGAATACACATAAAATAACGTAGATTTGTATAAATATATATATACAAAATACATAAAATAATAAAACGTATAAGAAAATGTATACAAAATACACATAAAATAATGTAAATTCGTATCAAAATAAATAAACAAAATACCAATAAAAGAATGTGTATTTGTATAAATATAAATTTACAAAATACACATAAAATAACGTAAATTTGTATAAAACTATTCAAAAATACACAGAAGTAATTAAATTCGTATGAAAATAGATATACAAAATACAGATAAAAAAAGCTAAATTTGAATTGAAATGTATATACAAAATACAATATTTTATGTGTATATTTGAATTTGTATTTAGGTTATTTTGTGTATTTTGTATATTTATATTTTCATCCAAAATTTCATTATTTTATTGGTATTTTCGTAATTTAGTTCGATACTAATTTAGATTATTTCATAGGTATTTTCTATACATATTTTTATTCTTATTTACATTATCTAATGTGTGTTTTGTATATATATTTTTATGCAAATTTATTTTATGTTCATTTTTGTACATATATTTTTTATAGAAATTTGCGTTATTTTATGTATATAGTTTTATATAAATTTACGTTACTTTATGTGCATTTTGTATATTTATATTTATACAAATACACATTCTTTTATTGGTATATTGTTTATTTACATTTATACGAATTTACATTATTTTATGTGTATTTTGTATACATTTTTTATACGTATTTACTTAATTTTATGTGTATTTTGTATATGTATTTTTATATAAATCTACGTTATTTTATGTGTATTCGTATATATATTTTGAAACAAATTTACATTAAATTATATGTATTTTCCATATCTATTTCAATACAAATTTACCTTATTGTAGGTGCATTTTGTATATTTATTTTAATACAAGTTCAAATATTTTATGTGTATTTTGGTATCAATAATTTTATAAAAAAATGCGTTATTTTATAGGTATTTTGCATCTTAATTTTCATTTTATATGTACTTTGTATATATATTTTTATACGCTCTTACATTATTTAATGTTTATTTTGAATATAATTTTTTATACAAATTCATGGTATTTTAAGTATTTGTATATATACTTTCATATAAATTTACATTATTGTATGTGTATTTTGTACATATATTTTACTACAAATCTACCTTATTTTATGTTTATTTTGTATGTGTATTTTGTATATTTATATTTATCCAAATACACATTCTTTTATTGGTATTTTGTTTATTTATTTTAATTCGAATTTACATTATTTTATGTGTATTTTGAATACATTTTTTTATACGTATTTACTTAATTTTATGTGTATTTTGTATATATATTTTTGTAGAAATCTACGTTTTTTTATTTGTATTCGTATATATATTTTGAAACAAATTTACATTGTTTTATATGTATTTTTGCATATCTCTTTCAATACAAATTTACCTTATTGTATATGCATTTTGTATATTTATTTCAACACTAATTTAATTTTAATTTAATATATTTTTATAAGAAATGCGCTATTTTATTGGAATTTTGCATCTTTATTTTCATACAAATTTACATTATTTTATTAATATTCGGTGTATTTATTTTGATGCGATTTTACATTATTCTATTTGTTTTTTGTATATACTTTTTTATACATATTTACATTATTTAATGTGAATATTGCATATATATTTTATACAAATTTATTATCTATTATCTATTTTCATACAAATACACATTCTTTTCATGATATTTTGTTTATTTATTTTGACACGAATTTACATTATTTGATATGTATTTTGTATATATATTTTTATACGTATTTACATAATTTGATATGTATTTTGTATATATATTTAATAGATATTCAAAATACACATAAAATAACCTAAATTTGTATCAAACTATATACAAAAATACACAAAAATATTTTAAATATGTATGAAAATAAATATACAAAATACACATAAAATTAGGTAAATTTGTATAGAAATACATATACAAAATACACATAAAATAATGTAAATTTGAATGAAAATACATAAACAAATACACTTAAAATAACGTAAATTTGGATAAAAAAATATATACAAAACACAAATAGAATAATGTAAAATCGTATCAAAATAAATACACAGAATATTAATAAAATAATGTAAATTTGTATGAAAATAAAGAGGCAAAATACCCATAAAATAACGCATCTTTTTTATTTATAAAAATATATATACCAAAATACACATAAAAAAATTAGATTTGTATTAAAATAAATATATAAAAAACACATACAATAAAATAAATTTGTATTGAAATAGATACGCAAAATACATATAAAGCAATGTAAATTTGTTTCAAAATATGTATACGAATACATATAAAACAATGTAAATTTGTTTAAAAATATATATACGAAAACACATAAAATTAAGTAAAGACGTATAAAAAATATGTATACAAAATACACATTAAAATAATGTAAATTCGTATCAAAATAAATAAACAAAATACCAATAAAAGAATGTGTACTTGTATGAATATAAATATACAAAATACACATAAAATAACGTAAATTTGTATAAAACTATACACAAAAATAAACAAAAGTAATTAAATTTGTATGAAAATATATACAAAATACACACAAAATAAGCTAAATTTGAATTGAAATATATATACAAAATACATGAAATAAAGTAAATTTGTATCAAAATATTTATACAAATACACATATAATAACGTAAATTTGTATGAAAATATGTAAACAAAATACACATTAAATAATGTAAATACGTATAAAAAAATGTGTACAAAATACACATATAATCATGTAATTCGTATCAAAATAAATAAACAAAATACCAATAAAATAATATAAATTTGTATGAGTAAACGTGTATGTTGCATATTTTTTCAATACAAATTTACCTTATTATATACGCATTTTGTATATTAATTTTAATACAAATGTAATTATTCTATGTGTATTTTTGTATATGTATTTTTATAAAAATATGCTTTATCTTATGGGTATTTTGCATCTTTATTTTCATACAAATTTACGTTATTTTATTGATATTCTGCTCATTCATTTTGATACAAATTGACATTATTCTATGTATATTTTGTAAATATTTTTCATACAAATTTACGTTATTTTATGTGTATTTGTTTATATATTTTGACACAAATTTACAATATTTTATGGGTATTTTGTATATATATTTCAAAAGAAATTTACCTAGTTTTATGTGTATTTTGAATATCTATTTTCATACAAACTCAAATTATTTTTATGTATTTTTGTATATATTTCAATACAAATTTTAGTTATGTTATGTGTATTTTGTAAATCTATTTTCATTCAAATATATATTATTTTATTGGTATTTTGTTGATTTATATTGATACGAATTTACATTATTTTATATGTACTTTTTATATATATTTTTATACACATTTACACTATTTAATATTTATTTTGAATATATAATTTTATACAAATTCATGGTACTTTATGTGTATTTGTATATATATTTTCATATAAATTTACATTATTTTATGTGTATTTTGTACATATATTTCATTACAAAATTACCTTATTTTATGTTTATTTTGTATGTGTATTTTGTACATTTATATTTATACACGTTTACTCATACAAATTTATATTATTTTATTGGTATTTTGTTTATTTATTTTGATACGAATTACATGATTATATGTGTATTTTGTACATATTTTTATATGTATTTACATTATTTAATGTGTATTTTGTTTATATATTTTCATACAAATTTACGTTATTATATGTGTATTTGAATAAATATTTTGATGCCAATTTATTTTATTTCATGTATTTTGTATATATATTTCAATTCAAATTTAGCTTATTTTGTGTGTGTTTTGTATATATTTTCATACAAATTTAATTACTTCTGTGTATTTTTGTATATAGTTTTATATAAATTTACGTTATTTTATGTGTATTTTGTATATTTATATTTATACAAATACACATTCTTTTATTATTTTGTTTATTTATTATGATACAATTTACATTATTTTAGGTGTATTTCGTCTACATTTTTTATAAGTATGTACTTCATTTTATGTGTATTTTGTATATATATTTTTATAGAAATCTACGTTATTTTATGTGTATTCGTATACATATTTTGAAACAAATTTACATTGCTTTATATGTATTTTGCATATCTATTTCAATACAAATTTACCTTATTGTACATATAAAACAATGTAAATTTGTTTCAAAATATATGTACATAAAATAACGTAGATATCTATAAAAATATGTACAAAATACACATAAAATTAAGTAAATACGTATAAAAAATGTAAATAAATACACATAAAATAATGTAAATTGAAACAAAATAAATAAACAAAATACATACAAATAAACATAAAATAAGGTAAATAATGAAATATATGTACAAAATATAAATAATGTAAATGTATATACAAATACATATAAATACCATGAATTTGTATAAAATTATATACTCAAAATAAATATTAAATAATGTAAATGCGTATAAAATATATATAAATCAACAAAATACCAATAAAATAATATATATTTGAATGAAAATAGATTTACAAAATACCCATAACCTAACTAAAATTTGTATTGAAATATATACAAAAATACATAAAAATAATTTGAGTTTGAATGAAAATAGATATTCAAAATACACATAAAACAAGGTAAATTTCTTATGAAATATATATACAAAATACCCATAAGATATTGTAAATTTGTGTCAAAATATATAAACAAATACACATAAAATAACGTAAATTTATGAAAAATATATACAAAATACACATAGAATAATGTCAAATCGTATCAAAATGAATGAGCAGAATATCAATAAAATAACGTAAATTTGTATGAAAAAAGATGCAAAATACTCATAAAATAAAATATTTTTATAAAATACATATAGAAAAATACACATAGAATAATTAAATTTGTATTTAAATTAATATACAAAATGCATATACAATAAATTTAAATTTGATTATATTAAATGAAATAAATATACAAAATAAACATAAAATAAGGTAAATTTGTAATAAAATATATGTAAGAATACACATAAAATAATATAAATTTGTATGAAAATATATATACAAATACACATAAAATAACATGAATTTGTATAAAATTTGTTTCAAAATATATACGAATACACACAATACAATAACGTAAATTTTTATGAAAATGTATATATAAAATACACATAAAATAATTTAAATACGTAGAAAAATATATATACAAAATACAGAAAATTAAATACTCAAAATTCCAATAAAAGAATGTATATTTGTAGGAAAATATATATACAAAAACAAATAAAATAACTAAAATTTGTATAAAATATATACAAAAATACACAAAAATAATTTAAATTTGTTTGAAAATATATATGCAAAATACACATAAAGTTAGGCAAATTTGTATTGAAATACATATACAAAACTCACATAAAATAATGTAAATTTGTATGAAAATATATAAACAAATACATATAAAATAACGTAAATTTGGATAAAATATATATACAAAATATACATTAAATATTTTAAATATGTATAAAAATATATTATATTATATATATTTTTATTGATATTTGCGTTATTTATGTGTATTTTGTATATGTTTTCTCATCTAAATTTACTTTATTTTATTGGTATTTTGTCTATTTATTTTGATACGAATTACATGATTATTTGTGTATTTTGTACATTTTTTTATACGTATTTACATTATTTAAACTGTATTTTGTTTATATATTTTTATACAAATTTACGTTATTATATGTGTATTTGTATAGGTATTTTGATACAAATTTACATTATTTTATGTATTTTGTATATATATTTCAATTCAAATTTAGCTTATTTTATGTGTATTTTGTATATCTATTTTAATACAAAATCAAATATTTTATGTTTTTTCGTATATATATTTAAAAAAAATGCATTATTTTATGGGTATTTTGCATCTTAATTTTCATACAAATTTACATTATTTTATTAATATTTTCTGTATTTATTTTGATACGATTTTACATTATTTTATTTGTGTTTTGTATATATTTTTTATACATATTTACATTATTTAATGTGTTTTTTGTATATATATTTGATACAAATTTACGTTATTTTAAGTTTATATGTTTATATATTTTCATAAAAATTTACATTATTTTATGTATTTTGTGTATTTCGATACAAATTTACCTAATTTTATATGTTTTTTGTATATTTATTTTCATACAAGTTTAAATTATTTTTGTGTATTTTTGTATATAGTTTTATACAAATTTAGGTTATTTTATGTGTATTTTGTATATCTATTTTCATACAAATACACATTCTTTTCATGATATTTTGTTTATTTATTTTGACACGAATTAACATTATTTAATGTGTATTTTGTATATATATTTTTATACGTATTTACATTATTTCAAGTGTATTTTGTATATATATTTCTATAGAAGTCTGCGTTATTTTATGTGTATCGTATATATATTTTGAAACAAATTTACATTGTTTTATGTGTATTTTGCATATTTTTTTAATACAAATTTACCTTATTGTATGTGCATTTTGTATATTAATTTTAATACAAATTTGATTAATCTATGTGTATTTTTGTATTTGTATTTTTATAAAAATATGCTTTATTTTATGGGTATTTTGCATCTTTATTTTCATACAAATTTACATTATTTTATTGATATTCTGTGTATTTATTTTGATATGATTTTACATTATTCTATGTGTATTTTGTATATATATTTTATATAAAATGTATTTGTTTTCATTGCATACAAATCTACATTATTTTATGTGCTTTTGTACATGTATTTAAATACAAATTTAACTAGTTATATGTGTATTTTGTATATCTATTTTGTATGTAATTTCATAGAAATTTACTCTATTTTATGAGTATTCGTATATATATTTTGATACAAATTTACATTATTAATGTGTATTTTGCATATCTATTTCAATACAAATTTACTTTATTGTACGTGCATTTTGTATATTTATTTTAATACAAATTTAATTAATTTATATGTATTTTGTATATATATTTTTATGCAAATATGCGTTATTATATGGATATTTTGCATCTTTATTTTCATACAAATTTACATTATTTTATTGATATTCTCTTTATTTATTTTGATACGATTTAACATTATTCTATGTGTTTTTTGTATATATTTTTTTTATATATATTTACATTATTTAATGTTAATTTTGTATATATTTTTATCAAATTTACATTATTTTATGTGTATTTGTTTATATATTTTCATACATATTTACACTATTTTATGTGTTTTTTGTATATATTTTTCTACGTATTTAAATTATTTTATGTGTATTTTGTATATACATTTTCATAAAAAATTACGTTATTTTATTGTGTGTATAAATATATATTTTGATACAAATTTTATACAAATTCATGTTATTTAATGTGTATTTGTATATATATTTTTATACAAATTTATATTATTTTATGTGTATTTTTTCATATATTTCATTACAAATTTACCTTATTTTATGTTTATTTTGCATATTTATTTTATTCAATTTTAAATTATTTTATGTGTATATTTGTATTTGTATTTAGGTTATTTTATGTATATTTTGTATATATATTTTCATCCAAAATTACATTATTTTATTGGTATTTCTTAATTTAATTCGATACGAATTTAGATTATTTCATAGGTATTTCGTATACATATTTTTATACTCATTTACATTATCTAATGTGTGTTTTGTATATATATTTTTATGCAAATTTATCTAATGTTCATTTTTGTACATATAATTTTATAGAAATTTGCGTTATTTTATGTATATAGTTTTATATAAATTTACGTTATTTTATGTGCATTTTGCATATTTATATTTATACAAATACACATTCTTTTATTGGTATATTGTTTATTTACCTTTATTCGAATTTACATTATTTAATGTGTATTTTGTATACATTTTTTTATACGTATTTACTTAATTTTATGTGTATTTTGTATATGTATTTTTATAGAAATCTAAGTTATTTTATGTGTATTATCATATATATTTTGAAACAAATTTACATTATTTTATATGTATTTTGCATATCTATTTCAATACAAATTTACCTTATTGTATGTGCATTTTGTATATTTATTTTGATACAAATTCAAATATTTTATGTGTATTTTCGTATCAATAATCTTATAAAAAATGCGTTATTTTATAGGTATTTTGCATCTTAATTTTCATACAAATTTACATTATTTTATTAATATTCTGTGTATATATTTTGATACGATTTTACATTATTCTATTTGTGTTTTGTATATATTTTTTATTCATATTTACATTATTTAATGTGTATTTTGTATATATATTTCATACAAATTTACGTTATTATATGTGTATTTGTTTATATATTTTCTTTCAAATTTACATTATTTTATGTGTATTTTGTATATGTATTTCAATAGAAATTAACCTAATTTTATGTGTATTTTCTATATTTCTTTTCATACAAATTTAAATTATTTTTGTGTATTTTTGTATATAGTTTTATACAAATTTAGGTTATTTTATGTACGCATTTACATTATTTAATGTGTGTTTTGTATATATATTTTTATCAAAGTTAATTTATTTTAGCTTCATTTTTGGACATATATTTTTTTAGAAATTAGCGTTATTTTATATGTATTTGTATATGTTTTCTCATACAAATTTACATTATTTTATTGCTATTTTGTTTATTTAGTTTGATACGAATTACATGATTATATGTGTATTTTGTACATATTTTTTTACGTATTTACATTACTTAATGTGTATTTTTTATATATTTTTAAACAAATTTACGTTATTATATGTATTTTTATAAATATTTTAATACAAATTTACATTATTTTATGTATTTTGTATATACATTTCAATTCAAATTTAGCTTATTTTAGCTGTATTTTGTATATCTATTTTCATTCGAATTTAATTGCTTCTGTGTATTTTTGTATATAGTTTTATACAAATTTACGTTATTTTATGTGTATTTTGTATATTTATAAGTATACAAATTAACATTCTTTTATTGTTATTTTGTTTATTTATTTTGATACAATTTACATTATTTTATGTGTATTTTTTATACATTTTTGTATACGTATTTACTTCATTTTACGTGTATTTTGTATATATATTTTTATACAAATCTACGTTATTTTATGTGTATTCGTATATATATTTTGAAACAAATTTACATTGTTTTATATGTATTTTGCATATCTATTTCAATACAGATTTACCTTATTGTATGTGTATTTTGTATATTTATTTTCATACAAATAAACTTTTTTATGTGTATTTTTGTATATATATTTAAAAAAAATGTGTTATTTTATGGGTATTTTGCTTCTTTATTTTCATACAAATTTACATTATTTTATTAATATTCTGTGTATTTATTTTGATACGATTTTACATTATTCTATTTGTGTTTTGTATATATTTTTTATACAAATTTACGTTATTTTAAGTGTATTTGTTAATGTATTTTCATTCAAATTTACAGTATTTTATGTGTATTTTGTATATGTATTTCAATACAAATTTACCTAATTTTATGTGTATTTTGTATATTTATTTTCATACAAATTTAAATTATTTTTGTGTATTTTTGTATATAGTTTTATACAAATTTATGTTGTCTTATGTGTATTTTGTATATTTTTTTTCATACAAATACACATTCTTTTGTTGACATTTTGTTTATTTATTTTGACGCTAATTTACATTATTTAATGTGTATTTTGTATATATATTTTTATACGTATTTACATCCTTTCATGTGTATTTTGTATATTTATAAAAAATGGGTTATTTTATGGGTATTTTGCATCTTTATTTTCATACAAATTTACATTATTTTATTTACATTCTGTGTATTTATTTTAATACGATTTTACATTATTTTATTTGTGTTTTGTATATATATTTTTTATACATATTTACATTATTTAATGAGTATTTTTTATATATATTTTATACAAATTTATGTTAATTTAAGTGTATTTGTTTATATATTTTCATTCAAATTTACATTATTTTATGTGTATTTTGTATATGTATTTCTTTACAAATTTATCTAATTTTATGTGTATTTTGTATATTTATTTTCATACAAATTTAACTTATTTTTGAGTATTTTTATATATAGTTTTATACAAATTTACGTTATTTTATGTGTATTTTGTATATGTATTTTCATACAAATACTCATTCTTTTATTGATATTTTAATTATTTATTTTGACACGAATTTACATTATTTAATGTGTATTTTGTATATATATTTTTATACGTATTTACAACATTTCATGTGTATTTTGTATATATATTTCTATAGAAATCTACGTTATTTTATGTGTATTCGTATATATATTTTGAAACAAATCTACATTATTTTATTGCTATTTTGTTTATTTATTTTGATACGAATTACATTATTATATGTGTATTTTGTACATATTTTTTATACGTATTTACATTACTTAATGTGTATTTTGTTTATATATTTTTAAACAAATCTACGTTATTATATGTATTTGTATAAATATTTTGATACAGATTTACATTATTTTATGTATTTTGTATGTACATTTCAATTCAAATTTAGCTTATTTTAGCTGTAATTTGTATATATATTTTCATACAAATTTGATAACTTCTGTGTATTTTTGTATATAGTTTTATACAAATTTACGATATTTTATGTGAATTTTGTATATTTATATTTATACAAATACACTTTATTTTACTAGTATTTTGTTTATTTATTTTGATACGATTTTTATGTGTATTTTGTATTCATTTTTTTATACGTATTTACTTCATTTTATGTGTATTTTGTATATATTTTTATAGAAATCAACGTTATTTTATGTGTATTCGTATATATATTTTGAAACAAATTTACATTGTTTTATATGTATTTTGCATATCTATTTCAATACAAATTTACCTTACAGTATGTGCATTTTTTATATTTATTTTAATACAAATTTTAATATTTTATGTGTATTTTGGTATATATATTTTTATAAAAAATGCGTTATTTTATGGCTTTTTTGCATCTTTATTTTCATACAAATTTACTTTATTTAATTAATATTCTGTGTATTTATTTTGATAAGATTTTACATTATTGTATTTGTGTTTTGAATATATTTTTTTATACATATTTACATTATTTAATATGTATTTTGTATATATATTTGAAACAAATTTACGTTATTTTAAGTGTATATGTTTATATATTTTCATTCAAACTTCCATTATTTTATGTGTATTTTGTATATGTATTTCAATACAAATTTACCTAATTTTATGTGTATTTTGTATATTTATTTTCATACAAATTTAAATTATTTTTGTGTATATTTGTATATAGTTTTATACAAACTTTGGTTATTTTATGAGTATTTTGTATATCTATTTTCATACAAATACACATCCTTTTATTGATATTTTGTTTATTTATTTTGACGAGAATTTAAATTATTTAATGTGTATTTTGTATATATATTTTTATACGTATTTACATCATTTCATGTGTATTTTGTATATATATTTCTATAGAAATCTACGTTATATTATGTATATTCGTATATAGATTTTTAAACAAATTTACACTTTTATGTGTATTTTGCATATTTTTTCAATACAAATTTACCTTATTGTATATGCATTTTGTATATTAATTTTAATACAAATTTAATTATTCTATGTGTATTTTTGTATGTATTTTTATAAAAATATGCTTTATTTTATGGGTATTTTGCATCTTTATTTTCATACAAATTTACGTTATTTTATTGATATTCTGCTCATTCATTTTGATACGATTTGACATTATTTTATGTGTATTTGTTTATATATTTTGACACAAATTTACAATATTTTGTGGGTATTTTGTATATATATTTCAAAAGAAATTTACCTAGTTTTATGTGTATTTTGAATATCTATTTTCATACAAACTCAAATTATTTTATTATATTATTTTATTTGTATTTTGTTGATTTATATTGATACGAATTTACATTATTTTATATGTACTTTTTATATATATTTTTATACGCATTTACATTATTTAATATTTATTTTGAATATATAATTTTATACAAATTAATGGTATTTTATGTGTATTTGTATATATATTTTCATATAAATTTACATTATTTTATGTATTTTGTACATCTATTTCATTACAAATTTACCTTATTTTATGTTTATTTTGTATGTGTATTTTGTACATTTATATTTATACACGTTTACTCATACAAATTTATATTATTTTATTGGTATTTTGTTTATTTATTTTGATACGAATTACATGATTATATGTGTATTTTGTACACATTTTTTATACGTATTTACATTATTTAATGTGTATTTTGTTTATATATTTTCATACAAATTTACGTTATTATATGTGTATTTGTATAAATATTTTGATACCTATTTACTTTATTTTATGTATTTTGTATATATATTTCAATTCAAATTTAGCTTATTTTGTGTGTGTTTTGTATATTTTCATACAAATTTAATTACTTCTGTGTATTTTTTATATAGTTTTATATAAATTTACGTTATTTTATGTGTATTTTGTATATTTATATTTATACAAATACATTCTTTTATTGGTATTTTGTTTATTTATTTTGATGCAATTTACATTATTTTATGTGTATTTTGTATACATTTGTATACGTATTTACTTCATTTTATGTTTATTTTGTATATATATTTTTATAGAAATCTACGTTATTTTATGTGTATTCGTATACATATTTTGAAACAAATTTACATTGCTTTATATGTATTTTGCATATCTATTTCAATACAAATTTACCTTATTGTACATATAAAACAATGTAAATTTGTTTCAAAAATATGTATGAATACACATAAAATAACGTAGATTTCTATAAAATATATATACATAAATAAATGTAAATAAAATATAAAAACAAATACACATAAAATCATGTAATTCGAAACAAAATAAATAAACAAAAGACCAATAAAAGAATGTGTATTTGTATAAATATAAATGTACAAAATACAAATACAAAATAAACATAAAATAAATTGTATTTATGAAATATATGTACAAAAACAATAAATAAAATATATTTATTTGAAAATATAAAATACCAATAAAATAATATATATTTGAATGAAAATAGATTTACAAAACACACATAACCTAACGTGTATTTTGTATACATTTTCTTATACGTATTTACCTCATTTTATGTGTATTTTTTATATATATTTCTATACAAATCTACGTTATTTTATGTGTATTCGTATATATATTTTGAAACAATTTTACATTGTTTTATATGTATTTTGCATATCTATTTCAATACAGATTTACCTTATTGTATGTGTTTTGTATATTTATTTTAATACAAATTAATTTTTTCATGAGTATTTTGGTATATATATATTTTTATAAAAAAATGCGTTATTTAATGGATATTTTGCATCTTTATTTTCATACAAATTTACATTGTTTTATTAATATTCAGTGTATTTATTTTGATACGATTTTAAATTATTCTATTTGTGTTTTGTATATATTTTTTTTATACATATTTACATTATTTAATGTGTATTTTGTATATTTTAAAACAAATTTACGTTATTTTATGCGCATCTGTTAAAATATTTTGATACAAATTTACATTACTTTATGTATTTTGAATATATATTTTAATACAAATTTAGTTTATTTTATGTATATTTTGTATATCTATTTTCATTCGTATCAAAATAAATAAACAAAATAGCAATAAAATAATGTAAATTTGTATGAGATAACATATACAAATACACATAAAATAACGCAAATTTCTAAAAAAATATATGTTCAAAAATGCACATAAAATAAAGTAAATTTGCATAAAAATATATATACAAAACACACATTAAATAATGTAAATGCGTACATAAAATAAACTAAATTTGTATAAAACTACATACAAAAATACACAAAAATTTTTAATATATATGAAAAGAAATATACAAAATACACGTAAAATTAGGTAAATTTGTGTTGAAATATATACAAAATACACATAAAATAATGTAAATTTGAATGAAAATATAAACAAATACACTTAAAATAACGTAAATTTGTATAAATATATATGCAAGATGCACATTAAATAAATGTAAATGTGTATAAAAATATATACAAAAAGAAATAGAATAATGTAAAATCCTATCAATATAAATACAGAATATCAATAAAATAATGTAAATTTGTATGAAAGAAAGATGCAAAATTCCCATAAAATAGCGCATTTTTATAAAAATATATATATCGAAATAGACAGATTAAATATTTAAATTTTTATTTAATTAAATATACAAAATGCATATACAGTAAAATAAATATGTATTGAAAGAGATATTCAAAAATACATATAAAACAAAAGTTAATTTGTCTCAAAATATATATACGAATACATAAAATAACGTAGATTTCTATAGAAATATATATACAAAATACACATGAAATTATGTAAATACGTATAAAATATATATACAAAATACATATCTATAAATTCGTGTCAAAATAAATAAGCAAAATATCATGAAAAGAATGTGTATTTGCATGAAAATAAATAATAGATAATAAATTTGTATGAAATATATATGCAAGATTCACTTTAAATAATGTAAATATGTAAAAAAATATATACAAAAACAAATAGAATAATGTAAATCGTAACAAAATAAATACACCGAATATTAATAAAATAATGTAAATTTGTATGAAAATAAAGATGCAAAACTCCCATCAAATAGCATTTCTTATAAAATATATATACAAAATACATAAAATATTTAAATTTGTATTGAAATAAATATACAAAATGCACATACAATAAAATAAACTTGTATTGAAGAGATATGCAAAAATACATATAAAACAATGTAAATTTGTTTCAAAATATATATACGAATACACATAAATAACGTAGATTTCTATAAAATATATATACAAAATACACATAAATAAGTAAATACGTATAAATATAGATATACAAAATACATGGAATAATGTAATTGTTTTAAAAAAATAAACAGAATATAAATAAAATAATGTAAATTTGTATGAAAATAAAATGCAAAATACCCATAAAATAAAGCATATTTTATAAAATACATATACAAAAATACACATAGCATAATTAAATTTGTATTAAAATTAATATACAAAATGCATATACAATAAATGAAATTTGTATTGAAAAATATGCAAAATACACATAAAACAGTGTAAATTTATTTCAAAATCTATATACGAATACTCATAAATCAACGTAGATTTTCTAGAAATATATATACAAATACATCAAATGATGTAAACACGTATAAAATATATATATATATATATATATATATATATATATATATATATATATATATATATATATATATATATATATATATATATATATATATATATATATATATATATATATATATATATATATATATATATATATATATATATATATATATATATAAATACATTAAATAATGTAAACTCGCGTCAAAATAAATGAACAAATATCAATAAAAGAATGTATTTGTATGAAAATAGATATACAATATACACGTTATTTTATGTATTCATATATATATTTTGAAACAAATTTACACTGTTTTATTTGTATTTTGCGTTTTTTTCAATACAAATTTACCTTTTTTGTATGTGTTATGTATATTAATTTTAATACAAATTTAATTATTCTATGTGTATTTTGTATATATTTAAAAAAAGCTTTATCTTATGGGTATTTTGCATCTTTATTTTCATACAAATTCAAATTATTTTGATATTCTTGTGTGTGTACTTATTTTATTTATTTTCTATATTATATAATCATACTAATACAATATATAATTGTTGAAAATAGAAATAATTTGAAATATAATATTTTCAGATATTATTATAATTTAAATTTAGCTTATTTTGATATTTTATATTATTTTGTATATATTTTCATACAAATTTAATTACTTCTGTGTATTTTTATATAGTTTTATATAAATTTACGTTATTTTATGTGTATTGTATATTTATATTTATTACATTCTTTTATTAGTATTTTGTATATTTATTTTGATACAAATTTACATTATTTTATATGTATTTTGTATACATTTTTAAACGTATTTTCATTTTATGTATATATTTTATAAAAATCTACGTTATTTATGTGTATTTTATACATTAAACAATTTACGTTATGTATGTGCATATCTATATTCAACAAATTTACATTGCTTTATGTGTATTCATATATATTTCAATAAAATTTACTGTACACATAAAATAACGTAGATTTCTATAAATATATATATACAAAATACACATAAAATTAAGTAAATACGTATAAAAAAATGTAAACAAAATACACATAAAATAATGTAAACTCGAAACAAAATTAATAAACAAAATACCAATACAAGAATGTGTATTTGTATAAATATAAATGTACAAAATACACATACAAAATAAACATAAAATAAGGTCAATTTGTAATGAAACATATGTACAAATTACACATAAAATAATGTAAATTTATATGAAAATATATATACATATACACATAAAATACCATGAATTTGTATAAAATTATATACTCAAAATAAATATTAAATAATGTAAATGCGTATAAAAATATATATACAAAGTACATATAAAATAATGTAAATTCGTATCAATATAAATCAACAAAATACCAATAAAATAATATATATTTGAATGAAAATAGATTTACAAAATACACATAACCTAGCGTGTATTTTGTATACATTTTCTTATACGTATTTACCTCATTTTATGTGTATTTTGTATATATATTTCTATACAAATCTACGTTATTTTATGTGTATTCGTATATATATTTTGAAACAATTTTACATTGTTTTATATGTATTTTGCATATCTATTTCAATACAGATTTACCTTATTGTATGTGTATTTTGTATATTTATTTTAATACAAATTAATTTTTTCATGTGTATTTTGGTATATATATTTTTATAAAAAAATGCGTTATTTAATGGGTATTTTGCATCTTTAATTTCATACAAATTTACATTGTTTTATTAATATTCAGTGTATTTATTTTGATACGATTTTAAATTATTCTATTTGTGTTGTGTATATATTTTTTTTTATACATATTTACATTATTTAATGTGTATTTTGTATATTTTAAAACAAATTTACGTTATTTTATGCGCATCTGTTAAAATATTTTGATACAAATTTACATTATTTTATGTATTTTGTATATATATTTTAATACAAATTTAGTTTATTTTATGTATATTTTGTATATCTATTTTCATTCGTATCAAAATAAATAAACAAAATAGCAATAAAATAATGTAAATTTGTATGAGATAACATATACAAATACACATAAAATAACAAATTTCTAAAAAATATATGTTAAAAATGCACATAAAATAAAGTAAATTTGCATAAAATATATACAAAACACACATTAAATAATGTAAATGCGTACATAAAATAAACTAAATTTGTATAAAACTATATACAAAAATACAAAAAATTTAAAATTTATATGAAAAATATACAAAATACACGTAAAATTAGGTAAATTTGTGTTGAAATACATATACAAAATACACATTAAATAATGTAAATTAGAATGACAATATATAAAGAAATACACTTAAAATAACGTAAATTTGTATAAAATATATATGCAAGATACACATTAAATAAAGTAAATGTGTAAAAAAAATATATACAAAAAAGAAATAGAATAATGTTAAATCCTCTCAATATAAATACAGAATATCAATAAAATAATGTAAATTTGTATGAAAAGATGCAAAATTCCCATAAAATAGCGCATTTTTATAAAAATATATGAAATACCAAATACATAAAATATTTAAATTTGTATTGAAATAAATATACAAAATGCATATACAGTAAAGGTAAATATGTATTGAAAGAGATATTCAAAATACATATAAAACAAATTTAATTTGTCTCAAAATATATATACGAATACACATAAAATAACGTAGATTTCTATAGAAATATATATACAAAATACACATGAAATTATGTAAATACGTATAAAAATATATATACAAAATACATATCTAGGTAAATTCGTGTCAAAATAAATAAACAAAATATCATGAAAAGAATGTGTATTTGCATGAAAATAAATAATAGATAATAAATTTGTATGAAATATATATGCAAGATTCACTTTAAATAATGTAAATATGTAAAAATATATATACAAAAACAAATAGAATAATGTGAAATCGTAACAAAATAAATACACCGAATATTAATAAAATAATGTAAATTTGTATGAAAATAAAGATGCAAAATTCCCATCAAATAGCGCATTTCTTATAAAAATATATATACCAAAATACACATAAAATATTTAAATTTGTATTGAAATAAATATACAAAATGCACATACAATAAGGTAAACTTGTATTGAAAGAGATATGCAAAAAAATACATATAAAACAATGTAAATTTGTTTCAAAATATATATACGAATACACATAAAATAACGTAGATTTCTATAAAAATATATATACAAAATACACATAAAATTAAGTAAATACGTATAAATATAGATATACAAAATACACATGGAATAATGTAAAATTGTTAAAAAAAAAAATAAACAGAATGTAAATAAAATAATGTAAATTTGTATGAAAATAAAAATGCAAAATACCCATATAATAAAGCATATTTTTATAAAAATACATATACAAAAATACACATAGCATAATTAAATTTGTATTAAAATTAATATACAAAATGCATATACAATAAGGTAAATTTGTATTGAAAAAATATGCAAAATACACATAAAACAGTGTAAATTTATTTCAAAATCTATATACGAATACTCATAAATCAACGTAGAT
Source organism: Eriocheir sinensis (assembly GCF_024679095.1). NCBI lineage: Eukaryota > Metazoa > Arthropoda > Malacostraca > Decapoda > Varunidae > Eriocheir > Eriocheir sinensis. The sequence continues at coordinate 80,354 of NW_026112117.1, forward strand.
TTCTATAGATATATATATACAAAATACACATCAAATGATGTAAACACCTATAAAATATATATATATATATATATATATATATATATATATATATATATATATATATATATATATATATATATATATATATATATATATATATATATATATATATATATATATATATATATATATATATATATATATATAAATATATATATATATATATATATATATATATATATATATATATATATATATATACATATATATATAAAATACACATTAAATAATGTAAATTCGCGTCAAAATAAATGAACAAAATATCAATAAAAGAATGTGTATTTGTATGAAAATAGATATACAATATACACGGTATTTTATGTGTATTCGTATATATATTTTGAAACAAATTTACACTGCTTTATTTGTATTTTGCGTTTTTTTTTCAATACAAATTTACCTTTGTGTATGTGTGCATTATGTATATTAATTTTAATACAAATTTAATTATTCTATGTGTATTTTTGTATATGTATTTAAAAAAAAAAAATGCTTTATCTTATGGGTATTTTGCATCTTTATTTTCATACAAATTCAAATTATTTTATTGATATTCTGTGTACTTATACGATTTTACATTATTCTATGTATAACAAAAATAAATATATACAAAAATACACAAAAATCATTTAAATTTGTTTGAAAATAGATATGCAAAATATGTGTATTTTGTATATATATTTCAATTCAAATTTAGCTTATTTTGTGTGTATTTTGTTTATATTTTCATACAAATTTAATTACTTCTGTGTATTTCTGTATATAGTTATATATAAATTTACGCTATTTTATGTGTATTTTGTATATTTATATTTATACAAATACACATTCTTTTATTGGTATTTTGTTTATTTATTTTGATACGAATTTACATTATTTTATATGTATTTTGTATACATTTTTTATACGTATTTACTTCATTTTATGTGTATTTTGTATATATATATTTTATAGAAATCTACGTTATTTTATGTGTATTCGTATATATATTTTGAAACAAATTTACATTGTTTTATATGTATTTTGCATATCTATTTCAATACAAATTTACCTTATTGTATGTGTTTTTTGTATATTTATTTTAATACAAATTTTATTTTTTGATGTGTATTTTAGTATATATATTTTTATAAATAAAAAAATGCATTATTTTATGGGTATTTTGCTTTTTTATTTTCATACAAATTTACATTATTTTATTAATATTCTGTGTATTTATTTTGATACGATTTTACATTATTCTATTTGTGTTTTGTACATATTTTTTTATACAAATTTAGGTTTTTTTATAAAATTATTGATACCAAAATACACATAAAATATTTCAATTTGTATTAAAATAAATATACAAAATGCACATACAATAAGGTAGATTTGTATTGAAATAGATATGCAAAATACATATAAAATAATGTAAATTTGTTTCAAAATATATATACGAATACACATAAAATAACGTAGATTTTTATAAAAATACATATACAAAATACATATAAAATAAAGTAAATACGTATAAAAAAATGTATACAAAATACACATAAAATAATGTAAATTCGTATAAATGTCAATAAACAATATACCAATAAAAGAATGTGTATTTGTATAAATATAAATATACAAAATGCACATAAAATAACGTAAATTTATATAAAACTATATACATAAAATAACGCAAATTTCTATAAAAATATATGTACAAAAAACACATTAGATAATGTAAATGAGTATAAAAATATGTATAGAAAATACCTATGAAATAATCTAAATTCGTATCGAATTAAATTAAGAAAATACCAATAAAATAATGAAAATTTTGGAAGAAAATATATATACAAAATACACATAAAATAACCTAAATACAAATACAAATATACACATAAAATATTGTATTTTGTATATACATTTCAATTCAAATTTAGCTTATTTTATCTGTATTTTGTATATCTTTTTTCATACAAATTTACTTACTTTTATGTATTTTTTTATATATATTTTTATACAAATCTACGTTATTTTATGTGTATTCGTATATATATTTTGAAACAAATTTACATTATTTCATATGTATTTTGCATATCTATTTCAATACAGATTTACCTTATTGTATGTGTATTTTGTATATTTATTTTAATACAAATTAATTTTTTCATGTGTATTTTGGTATATATATTTTTTATAAAAAAAATGCGTTATTTAATAGGTATTTTGCATCTTTATTTTCATACAAATTTACATTGTTTTATTAATATTCTGTGTATTTATTTTGTTACGATTTTACATTATTCTATTTGTGTTTTGTATATATTTTTTATACATATTTACATTATTTAATGTGTATTTTGTATATTTTAAAACAAATTTACGTTATTTTATGCGCATCTGTTAAAATATTTTGATACAAATTTACATTATTTTATGTATTTTGTATATATATTTCAATACAAATTTAGTTTATTTTATGTATATTTTGTATATCTATTTTCATTCGTATCAAAATAAATAAACAAAATAGCAATCAAATAATTTAAATTTGTATGATAAAACAGATACAAATACACATAAATTAACAAATTTCTAAAAAATATATGTACAAAATGCACATAAAATAAAAGTAAATTTGCATAAATATATATACAAAACACACATTAAATAAAGTAAATGCGTACATAAAATAACCTAAATTTGTATAAAACTATATACAAAATACACAAAATATTTAAAATTTGTATGAAAGAAATATACAAAATACACATAAAATTAGGTAAATTTGTATTGAAATACATATACAAAATACACATAGAATAATGTAAATTTGAATGAAAATATATAAACAAATACACTTAAAATAACGTAAATTTGTATAAAATATATATGCAAGATACACATTAAATAATGTAAATGTGTATAAAAAAATATTTACAAAAAAGAAATAGAATAATGTAAAATCCTATCAATATAATTACACAGAATATCAATAAAATAATGTAAATTTGTATGAAAAGAAAGATGCAAAATTCCCATAAAATAGCGCATTTTTTTAAAAAATATATATACCAAAATACACATAAAATATTTAAATTTGTATTGAAATAAATATACAAAATGCATATACAGTAAGGTAAATATGTATTGAAAGAGATATTCAAAAATACATATAAAACAAAGTAAATTTGTTTTAAAATATATATACGAATACACATAAAATAACGTAGATTTCTATAGAAATATATATACAAAATACACATGAAATTATGTAAATACGTATAAAAATATATATACAAAATACATATATAATTAAATTCGTGTCAAAATAAATAAACAAAATATACTGAAAAGAATGTGTATTTGTATGAAAATAAATAATAGATAATAAATTTGTATGAAATATATATGCAAGATACACATTAAATAATGTAAATATGTATAAAAAATATATATACAAAAAACAAATAGAATAATGTGAAATCGTATCAAAATAAATACACCGAATATTAATAAAATAATGTAAATTTGTATGAAAATAAAGATGCAAAATTCCCATCAAATAGCGCATTTCTTATAAAAATATATATACCAAAATACACATAAAATATTTAAATTTGTATTGAAGTAAATATACAAAATGCACATACAATAAGGTAAACTTGTATTGAAAGAGATATGCAAAAATACATATAAAACAATGTAAATTTGTTTCAAAATATATACGAATACACATAAAATAACGTAGATTTCTATAAAAATATATATACAAAATACACATAAATTAAGTAAATACGTATAAAATAGATATACAAAATACACATAGAATAATGTAAAAATGTTTCAAAAAAAAAAAACAGAATATAAATAAAATAATGTAAATTTGTATGAAAATAAAAATGCAAAATACCCATAAAATAAAGCATATTTTTATAAAAATACATATACAAAAATACACATAGCATAATTAAATTTGTATTAAAATTAATATACAAAATGCATATACAATAAGGTAAATTTGTATTGAAAAATATGCAAAATACACATAAAACAGTGTAAATTTATTTCAAAATCTATATACGAATACTCATAAATCAACGTAGATTTCTATAGAAATATATATACAAAATACACATCAAATGATGTAAACACGTATAAAAATATATATATAAAATACACATTAAATAATGTAAATTCGCGTCAAAATAAATAAACAAAATATCAATAAAAGAATGTGTATTTGTATGAAAATAGATATACAATATACATAAAATCACCTAAATTTGTATAAAACTATATACAAAAATACACAAAAATAATTTTAATTTGTATGAAAATAAATATACAAAATACACATAAAATTAGGTACATTTGTATTGAATTACATTTACAAAATACACATAAAATAATGTAAATTTGAATGAAAATATATAAACAAATACACTTAAAATAACGTAAATTTGTATAAAATATATATAAAAAATACACATTAAATAATGTAAATATGTATGAAAAATATATACAAAACACAAATAGAATAATATAAAATCGTATCAAAATAAATACACAGAATATTAATAAAATAATGTAAATTTGTATGAAAATTAAGATGCAAAATACCCATAAAATAACGCATTTTTTATAAAAATATTGATACCAAAACACACATAAAATATTTGAATTTGTATTAAAATAAATATACAAAATGCACATACAATAAGGTAAATTTGTATTGAAATAGATATGCAAAATACATATAAAACCTTGTAAATTTTTTTCAAAATATATATACGAATACACATAAAATAACGTAGATTTCTATGAAAATAAATATACAAAATACACATAAAATGAAGTAAATACGTATAAAAAAAGGTATACAAAATACACATAAAATAATGTAAGCTCGTATCAAAATAAATAAACAAAATACTAATAAAAGAATGTGTATTGTATAAATATAAATATACAAAATACAAATAAAATAACGTAAATTTATATAAAACTATATGCAAAAATACACAAAAGTAATTAAATTTGTGAAAATAGATATACAAAATACATGTATTTTGTATATTTATTCATACAAATTAAGTATTTTGTTTATTTTTATATATTTTCAAACAAATTTTCGTTATTTTATGTATTTTATATATATTTATTCTACAAATATACTTTCTTTTATCTGAATTTTGTTTATTGAATTGAAACAATTTACCTTATTTTGTATATCTATTTTCATACAAATTAAAATTCTTCTGTGTATTTTGTATATAGTTTTATATAAATTTACGTTATTTTATGTATTTGTATATTTATATTTATACAAATACACATTCTTTTATTGGTATTTTGTATATTTATTTTGATACAATTTACATTATTTTATGTGTATTTTGTATAAATTTTTTTATACGTATTTACTTCATTTTATGTGTATTTTGTATATATATATTTTTTATAGAAATCTACGTTATTTTATGTGTATTCGTATATATATTTTGAAACAAATTTACATTGTTTATATGTATTTTGCATATCTATTTCAATACAAATTTACCTTATTGTATGTGTTTTTTGTATATTTATTTTAATACAAATTTAATTTTTTTATGTGTATTTTGGTATATATATTTTTATAAATAAAAAAAAATGCGTTCTTTTATGGGTATTTTGCTTCTTTATTTTCATACAAATTTACATTATTTTATTAATATTCTGTGTATTTATTTTGATACGATTTTACATTATTCTATTTGTGTTTTGTACATATTTTTTTTATACAAATTTACGTTATTTTAAGTGTATTTGTTTATGTATTTTCATTCAAATTTACATTATTTTATGTGTATTTTGTGTATGTATTTCAATACAAATTTATAAATATTCATCAATTCATACAAATACACATTCTTTTATTGATATTTTGTTTATTTATTTTGACGCGAATTTGCAGTATTTAATGTGTATTTTGTATATATTTTTATACGTATTTACATCATTTCATGTGTATTTTGTATATATATTCCTATATAAATCAACGTTATTTTATGTGTATTCGTATATATATTTTGAAACAAATTTACACTGTTTTATGTGTATTTTGCTTTTTTTTTTCAATACAAACTTACCTTATTGTATGTGCATTTTGTATATTAATTTTAACACATATTTAATTATTCTATGTGTATTTTTGTATATGTATTTAAAAAAAAAAATATGCTTTATTTTATAGGTATTTTGCATCTTTATTTTCATACAAATTTAAATTATTTCATTGATATTCTGTGTACTTATTTTGATACGATTTTACATTATTCTATGTATTAAAAAAATAAATACAGAATACACAAAAATAGATATGCAAAATACATATAAACAATGTAAATTTTTTTCAAAATATATATACGAATACATAATTTTATGAAATAAGGTGATTTCTATAAAAACATATATACAAAATACACATATAATTAAGTAAAACGTATAAAAAATGTATACAAAATACACATAAAATAATGTAAATTAGTATCAAAATAAATAAACAAAATACCAATAAAAGAATGTGTATTTTTATAAATATATATATATATATATATATATATATATATATATATATATATATATATATATATATATATATATATATATATATATATATATATATATATATATATATATATATATATATATATATATATATATATATATATATATATATATATATATATATATATATTAATACGTATAAAAATATATATATATATATATATATATATATATAAAACACTTTAAATAATGTAAATTCGCGTCAAAATAAATAAACAAAATATAAATAAAAGAATGTGTATTTGTATGAAAATAGATATACAAAATACACATAAAATAACCTTAATTTGTTAATTTGTTAAAATAAATAAACAAAATATAAATAAAAGAATGTGTATTTGTATGAAAATAGATATACAAAATACACATAAAATAACCTTAATTTGTATCAAACTATATACAAAAATACACAAAATTTTTAAAATTTGTATGAAAATAGTTATACAAAATACACATAAAATTAGGTAAATTTGTATTGAAATACATACACAAAATACACATAAAATAATGTAAATTTGAATGAAAATACATAAACAAATACACTTAAAATAACGTAAATTTGTATAAAAAAAAATATGTACAAAACACAAATAGAATAATGTAAAATCGTATCAAAATAAATACACAGAATATTTATAAAATAATGTAAATTTGTATGAAAATAAAGAAGCAAAATACCCTTAAAATAACGCATTTTTTTTATTTATAAAAATATATATACCAAAATAAACATCAAAAAATTAAATTTGTGTTAAAATAAATATACAAAAAACACATACAATAAGGTAAATTTGTATTGAAATAGATATGCAAAATACATATAAAACAATGTAAATTTGTTTCAAAATACATTATTTAATGTATTTTGTATATATATTTTTATACGAATTTACATCATTTCATGTGTATTTTGTATAGTTTTAAACAAATTTATACTATTTAATGTGTATTTTGTATATATATATTTATACAAATACACATTCTTTTATTGGTATTTTGTTTATTTATTTTGATACTAATTTACATTATTTTATGTATTTTGTATACATTTTTATACGTATTTACTTAATTTTATGTGTATTTGTATATATATTTGTATAGAAATCTACCTTATTTCATGTGTATTCGTATATGTATTTTGAAAGAAATTTACATTGTTTATATGTATTTTGCATATCTATTTTTGTGTATTCTGAATTTATTTTTGTTATACATAGAATAATGTAAAATCGTATCAAAATAGGTACACAGAATATCAATAAAATAATTTAAATTTGTATGAAAATAAAGATGCAAAACACCCATAAGATAAAGCATATTTTTTTTAAAAAATACATATACAAAAATACACATAGAATAATTAAATTTGTATTAAAATTAATTCACAAAATGCACACATACAATAAGGTAAATTTGTATTGAAAAAAAAAAACGCAAAATACAAATAAAACTGTAAATTTGTTAAAATATATATCCGAATACACATAAAATAACGTAGATTTCTATAGAAATATATATACAAAATACACATGAAATTATGTAAATACGTATAAAAATATATATATAAAATACATATTAAGTAATGTAAATTCGTGACAAAATATATAAACAAAATATCATGAAAAGAATGTGTATTTGAATGAAAATAAATAATAGATAATGAATTTGTATGTAATATATATGCAAGATACACATTAAATAATGTAAATATGTATAAAAATAAATATATACAAAAAACAAATAGAATAATGTAAAATCGTATCAAAATAAATACACCGAATATTAATAAAATAATGTAAATTTGTATGAAAATAAAGATGCAAAATTCCCATCAAATAGCGCATTTCTTATAAAAATACATATACCAAAATACACATAAAATATTTAAATTTGTATTGAAATAAATATACAAAATGCAGATACAATAAGGTAAACTTCTGTTGAAAGAGATATGCAAAAATACATATAAAAAATTGTAAATTTGTTTCAAAATATATATACGAATACACATAAAATAACGTAGATTTCTATAAAAATATATATACAAAATACACATAAAATTAAGTAAATACGTATAAAAAAATGTAAACAAAATACAAAAAATAATATAAATTCGAAACTAAATAAATAAACAAAATGCCAATAAAAGAATGTGTATTTGTTCTGTGTATTTTTGTATATAGTTTTATACAAATTTACGATATTTTATGTGTATTTTGTATATTTATATTTATACAAATACACATTCTTTTACTGGTATTTTGTTTATTTATTTTGATACGATTTTTATGTGTATTTTGTATTCATTTTTTAATACGTATTTACTTCATTTTATGTGTATTTTGTATATATTTTTATAGAAATCAACGTTATTTTATGTGTATTCGTATATATATTTTGAAACAAATTTACATTATTTTATATGTATTTTGCATATCTATTTCAATACAAATTTACCTTACAGTATATGCATTTTTTATATTTATTTTAATACAAATTTTAATATTTTATGTGTATTTTGGTATATATATTTTTATAAAAAATGCTTTATTTTATGGGTATTTTGCATCTTTATTTTCATACAAATTTACATTATTTAATTAATATTCTGTGTATTTATTTTGATATGATTTTACATTATTCTATTTGAGTTTTGTATATATTTTTTTATACATATTTACATTATTTAATTAGTATTTTGTATATATATTTGATACAAATTTACGTTATTTTAAGTGTATATGTTGATATATTTTCATTCAAATTTCCATTATTTTATGTGTATTTTGTATATGTATTTCAATACAAATTTACCTAATTTTATGTGTATTTTGTATATTTATTTTCATACAAATTTAAATTATTTTTGTGTATTTTTGTATATAGTTTTCTACAAACGTAGGTTATTTTATGAGTATTTTGTATATCTATTTTCATACAAATACACATTCTTTTATTGATATTTTGTTTATTTATTTTGACGAGAATTTAAATTATTTAATGTGTATTTTGTATATATATATTTTTATACGTATTTACATCATTTCATGTGTATTTTGTATATATATTTCTATAGAAATCTACGTTATTTTATGTGTATTCGTATATAGATTTTTAAACAAATTTACGCTTTAATGTGCATTTTGTATATTTTTTCAATACAAATTTACCTTATTGTACGTGCATTTTGTATATTAATTTTAATACAAATTTAATTATTCTATGTGTATTTTTGTATATGTATTTTTATAAAAATATGCTTTATTTTATGGGTATTTTGCATCTTTATTTTCATACAAATTTACATTATTTTATTAATATTTTCTGTATTTATTTTGATACGATTTTACATTATTTTATTTGTGTTTAGTATATATTTTTTTATACATATTTACATTATTTAATGTGTTTTTTGTATATATATTTGATACAAATTTACGTTATTTTAAGTCTATATGTTTATATATTTTCATTCAAATTTACATTATTTTATGTGTATTTTGTATATGTATTTCAATACAAATTTACCTAATTTTATATGTTTTTTGTATTTTTATTTTCATACAAGTTTAAATTATTTTTGTGTATTTTTGTTTATAGTTTTATACAAATTTAGGTTATTTTATGTGTATTTTGTATATCTATTTTCATACAAATACACATTCTTTTCATGATATTTTGTTTATTTATTTTGACACGAATTAACATTATTTAATGTGTATTTTGTATATATATTTTTATAAGTATTTACATTATTTCAAGTGTATTTTGTATATATATTTCTATAGAAATCTGCGTTATTTTATGTGTATTCGTATATATATTTTGAAACAAATTTACATTGTTTTATGTGTATTTTGCATATTTTTTCAATACAAATTTACCTTATTGTATGTGCATTTTGTATATTAATTTTAATACAAATTTGATTAATCTATGTGTATTTTTGTATATGTATTTTTTGAATCTTTATTTTCATACAAATTTACATTATTTTATTGATATTCTGTGTATTTATTTTAATTTGATTTTACATTATTCTATGTGTATTTTGTATATATATTTTATATAAAATGTATTTGTTTTCATTTCATACAAATCTACATTATTTTATGTATTTTTTGTACCTGTATACACATAAAATATTTAAATTTGTATTGAAATAAATATACAAAATGCATATACAATAAGGTAAACTTCTATTGAAAGAGATATGCAAAAATACATATAAAACAATGTAAATTTGTTTCAAAAAATATATATACGAATACATAAAATAACGTAGATTTCTATAAAATATATATACAAATACACATAAAATTAAATAAATACGTATAAAAAATGTAAACAAAATACACATAAAATAATGTAAACTCGAAACAAAATAAATAAAAAAAATACCAATAAGAATGTGTATTTGTATAAATATAAATGTACAAAATACACATACAAAATAAACATAAAATAAAGTAAATTTGTAATGAAATATATGTACAAAATACACATAAAATAATGTAAATTATATGAAAATATATATACAAATACATAAAATACCATGAATTTGTATAAAATTATATATTCAAAATAAATATTAAATAATGTAAATGCGTATAAAATATATATACAAAGTACATATAAAATAATGTAAATTCATCAATATAAATCAACAAAATACCAATAAAATAATATATATTTGAATAAAATAGATTTACAAAATACACATAACATAACTAAAATTTGTATTGAAATATATACAAAATACATAAAAATAATTTTAATTTGTATGAAAATAGATATTGAAAATACATATAAAACTAGGTAAATTTCTTTTGAAATATATATACAAAATACCCATAAAATATTGTAAATTTGTGTCAAAATATACAAATACACATAAAATAACTTAAAATAACGTAAATATGTATCAAATATATATACAAAAAACACATTAAATAATGTAAATTTGTATAAAAAAAAATATATACAAAACATAAATAAAATAATGTAAAATCGTATCAAAATAAATACAGAAAATATTAATAAAATAATGTAAATTTGTATGAAAATTAAGATGCAAAATACCCATAAAATAACGCATTTTTATTAAATATATATAAGAAAAAACATAAAATATTTGATTTTGTATTAAAATAAATAGATATACATTCTTTTATTGGTATTTTGTTTATTTATTTTGTTTCGAATTTACATTATTTTATGTGTATTTTGTTTACATTTTTTATACGTATTTACTTAATTTTATGTATTTTGTATATATTTTTTATAGAAATCTACGTTATTTTATGTGTATTCGTATATATATTTTGAAACAAATTTACATTGTTTTATATGTATTTTTGCATATTTCTTTCAATAGAAGTTTACCTTATTGTATGTGCATTTTGTATATTTATTTCAATACAAATTTAAATATTTTATGTGTATTTTGGTATATATATTTTATAAGAAATGCGCTATTTGATAGAATTTTGCATCTTTATTTTCATACAAATTTACATTATTTCATTAATATTCGGTGTATTTATTTTCATACGATTTTACATTATTCTGTTTGTTTTTGTATATTTTTTTATACATATTTACATTATTTAAATGTATCTTGCATATATATTACATACAAATTTATTATCGATTATTTATTTTCATACAAATACACATTCTTTTCATGATATTTTGTTTATTTATTTTGTCACGAATTTACATTACTTAATATGTATTTTATATATATATTTTTATACGTATTTACATAATTTCATGTGTATTTTGTATATATATTTCTATAGAAATCTACGTTATTTTATGTGTATTCGTATATATATTTTGAAACAAATTTACACTGTTTTATTTGTATTTTGCGTTTTTTTTTTCAATACAAATTTACCTTATTCTGTGTGCATTTTGTATATTAATTTTAATACAAATTTAATTATTCTATGTGTATTTTTGAATATGTATTTTAAAAAAAAAATATGCTTTATCTTATGGGTATTTTGCATCTTTATTTTCATACAAATTTAAATTATTTTATTCATATTCTGTGTACTTATTTTGATACGATTTTACATTATTATATGTATAACAAAATTAAAAACATACACAAAAATAGATATGCAAAATACATATAAACAATGTAAATTTGTTTCAAAATATATATACGAATACACATGAAATAAGGTAGATTTCTATAAAAATATATATACAAAATACACATAAAATAATGTAAATTAGTATCAAAATAAATAAACAAAATACCAATAAAAGAATGTGTATTTGTATAAATATATATATACAAAATACACATTAAATAATATAAATTTGTTTAAAACTATACAAAATACACATTAAATAATGTAAATTCGCGTCAGAATAAATAAACAAAATATCAATAAAAGAATGTGTATTTGTATGAAAATAGATATACAAAATACACATAAAATAACCTAAATTTGTATCAAACTATATACAAAAATACACAAAAATATTTTAAATTTGTATGAAAATAAATATACAAAATACACATAAAATTTGGTAAATTTGTATTGAAATACATACACAAAATACACATAAAATAATGTAAATTTGAATGAAAATACATAAACAAATACACTTAAAATAACGTAAATTTGTATAAAAAAATATGTACAAAACACAAATAGAATAATGTAAAATCGTATCAAGATAAATACACAGAATATTAATAAAATAATGTAAATTAGTATGAAAATAAAGAAGCAAAATACCCATAAAATAACGCATTTTTTTATTTATAAAAATATATATACCAAAATACACATCAAAAAATTAAATTTGTATTAAAATAAATATACAAAAACACATACATTAAAAGGTAAGTTTGTATTGAAATAGATATGCAAAATACATATAAAACAATGTAAATTTGTTTCAAAATATATATACGAATACACATAAAATAACGTATATTTCTATAAAAATACTATATATACAAAATACACATAAAATGAAGTAAATACGTATAAAAAATGTATACAAAAAACACATAAAATAATGTAAATTCGTATCAAAATAAATAAACAAAATACCAATAAAAGAATGTGTATTTGTATAAATATAAATATACAAAATACACATAAAATAACGTAAATTTATATAAAACTATATACAAAAATACACAGAAGTAATTAAATTTCTATGAAAATATATACAAAATACACACAAAATAAGCTAAATTTGAATTGAAATATATATACAAAATACATGAAATAAAGTAAATTTGTATCAAAATATTTATACAAATACACATATAATAACGTAAATTTGTATGAAACTATATAAACAAAATACACATTAAATAATGTAGATACGTATAAAAAATATGTACAAAATACACATATAATCATGAAATTCGTATCAAAATAAATAAACAAAATACCAATAAAATAAAATAAATTTGTATGAGTAAACGTGTATGTTGCATATTTTTTCAATACAAATTTACCTTATTATATACGCATTTTGTATATTAATTTTAATACAAATTTAATTATTCGATGTGTATTTTCGTATCTGTATTTGTATATATATTTTTATACGCTTTTACATTATTTAATATTTATTTTGAATATATATTTTTATACAAATTCATAGTATTTTATGTGTATTTTTATATATATTTTTATATAAATTTACATTATTTGATGTGTATTTTGTACATATATTTTTTTACAAATCTACCTTATTTTATGTTTATTTTGTATGTGTATTTTGTATATTTATATTTATCCAAATACACATTCTTTTATTGGTATTTTGTTTATTTATTTTAATTCGAAATTACATTATTTTATGTGTATTTTGAATACATTTTTTTATACGTATTTACTTAATTTTATGTGTATTTTGTATATAAATTTTTATAGAAATCTACGTTTTTTTATTTGTATTCGTATATATATTTTGAAACAAATTTACATTGTTTTATATGTATTTTTGCATATCTCTTTCAATACAAATTTACCTTATTGTATGTGCATTTTGTATATTTATTTCAATGCAAATTTAAATATTTTATGTGTATTTTGGTATATACATTTTTATAAGATTACGAGAATTTGAATAAATATATATACAAAATAACAAAAAAATATATTTCAATTTTTATGAAAACAGATATACAAAATACACATATAATTAGTTAAATTTTATTTAAATACATGTACAAAATACACATAAAATAAGGTAAATTTGTATGAAATGAAAACAAATTCACATAAAATTCGCGTCAAAATAAATAAACAAAATATCAATAAAAGAATGTGTATTTGTATGAAAATAGATATACAAAATACACATAAAATAACCTAAATTTGTATCAAATTATATACAAAAATACACAAAAATATTTTAAATTTGTATGAAAATAAATATACAAAACACACATAAAATTATGTAAATTTGTATTGAAATACATACACAAAATACACATAAAATAATGTAAATTTGAATGAAAATACATAAACAAATACACTTATAATAACGTAAATTTGTATAAAAAAAATATGTACAAAACACAAATAGAATAATGTAAAATCGTATCAAAATAAGTACACAGAATATTAATAAAATAATGTAAATTTGTATGAAAATAAAAAGCAAAATACCCATAAAATAACGCATTTTTTATTTATAAAAATATATATACCAAAATACACATCAAAAATTAAATTTGTATTAAAATAAATATACAAAAAACACATACAATAAGGTAAATTTGTATTGAAATAGATATGCAAAATACATATAAAACAATGTAAATTTGTTTCAAAATATATATACGAATACATATAATAACGTAGATTTCTATAAAAATATATATACAAAATACACATAAAATGAAGTAAATACGTATAAAAAATGTATACAAAATACACATAAAATAATGTAAATTCGTATCAAAATAAATAAACAAAATAGCAATAAAAGAATGTGTATTTTTATAAATATAAATATACAAAATACACATAAAATAACGTAAATTTATATAAAACTATATACAAAAATACACAGAAGTAATTAAATTTGTATGAAAATATATACAAAATACACACAAAATAAGCTAAATTTGAATTGAAATATATATACAAAATACATGAAATAAAGTAAATTTGTATCAAAATATTTATACAAATACACATATAATAACGTAAATTTGTATGAAAATATATAAACAAAATACACATTAAATAATGTAAATACGTATAAAAAAATATGTACAAAATACACATATAATCATGTAATTCGTATCAAAATAAATAAACAAAATACCAATAAAATAATATAAATTTGTATGAGTAAACAAAATGCATATTTTTTCAATACAAATTTACCTTATTATATACGCATTTTGTATATTAATTTTAATATATGTGTATTTGAATATATATTTTGATACAAATTTACATTATTTTATGTATTTTCTATATTGATTTCAATTCAAATTTAGCTTATTTTATGTGTCTTTGTATATTTTCATACAAATTTAATTATTTTATTTATTTTGTATATAGTTTTATACAATTTACGTTATTTTATGTGTATTTGTATATTTATTATACAAGTAAACATTCTTTTATTGGTATTTAGTTTATTTATTTTGATACGAGTTTACATTATTTTATGTGTATTTGTATACATTTCTTATACATATTTACTTCATTGTATGTGTATTTTGAATACATATTTTTATACAAAATTACGTTATTTTATGTTTATTTTTACATATATTTTGATATACATTTACATTATTTTATGTGTATTTTGTATATTTATTTCAATAGAAATTTAACTTATTTAATGTGTATTTTGTATATTTATTTTTGTATATATATTTTATACAAATTTTAATTATTTTTGTATATTTTTTTAATAGAGTTTTATACAAATTTACAATATTTTATGTGTATTTTGTATATCTATTTTCATACAAATACACATTCTTTTATTGATATTTTGTTTATTTATTTTGATGCGAATTTATATTATTTAATGTGTATTGTATATATATATATTTTTGTACGTATTTACGTCATTTCATGTGTATTTTTTATATATATTTCTATAGGAATATACGTTATTTTATGTGTATTCGTATATATATTTTGAAACAAATATACATTGTTTTATGTGCATTTTGTATATTTTTTAAATACAAATTTCCCTTATTGTACGTGCATTTTGTATATTAATTTTAATACAAATTTAATTATTCTGTGTATTCTTGTATATGTATTTTAAAAAAAATATGCTTTATTTTATGGGTATTTTGCATCTTTATTTTCATACAAAATTACATTATTTTATTGATATTCTGTGTATTTATTTTGATACGATTTTACATTATTCTATGTATATTTTGTATATCTATTTTATATAAATGTACGTTATTTTATGTGAATTTGTTTTCATTTCATACAAATTTACATTATTTTATGTGTATTTTGTTCATGTATTTAAATACAAATTTAACTAATTATATGTGTATTTTGTATATCTATTTTCATATAAATTGAAATTTATTTTTTTGTTTTTTTGTATATATTTTTATTCAAATTTTCGTAATTTTATGTGTATTTTGTATATTTATTTTCCTACAAATATACGTTCTTTTATCGGAATTTTGTTTATTTATTTTGATACGAATTTTCATTTTTTTAGGTGTATTTGATATATATATTTTTATACTTATTTACATAATTTTACATGTATTTTGAATATATATTTTCATAGAAATTTACTCTATATGTATATACAAAAAAACACAAAAATAATTTAAATTTGTATGAAAAAAAATATACAAAATACACACAAAATTAGGTAAATTTGTATTGAAATACAAATACAAAATACACTTAAAATAATGTAAATTTGAATGAGATTATATAAACAAATACACTTAAAATGACGTTAAGTTGTATAAAATATATATAAAAAATACACATTAAATAATGAAAATATGTATACAAAAATATATACAGAACACAAATAGTATAATATAAAATCGTATCAAAATATATACACAGAATATTAATAAAATAATGTACATTTGTATGAAAACTAAGATGCAAAATACCTATAAAATAAAGCATTTTTTATAAAATTATATATACCAAAATACATATAAAATATTTGAATTTGTATTAAAATAAATATACAAAATGCACATACAATAAGGTAAATTTGTATTGAAATAGATATGCAAAAAACATATAAAACAATGTAAATTTGTTTCAAAATATATATACGAATACACATAAAATAACGTAGATTTCTATAAATATATATATACAAATACAAATAAAATTAAGTAAATACGAATCAAAAATGTATACAAAATACACATAAAATAATGTAAATTCGTATAAATATAAATAAACAAAATACCAATAAGAGAATGTGTATTTGTATAAATATAAATATACAAAATGCACATAAAATAATGTAGATTTGTATAAAACTATATACAAAAATACACAGAAGTAATTAAATTTGCATGAAAATAGATATACAAAATACACACAAAATAAGCTAAATTTGAATTGAAATATATATACAAAATACATAAAATAAAGTAAATTCGTTCCAAAATATTTTTAACAAATACACATATAATAACGTAAATTTGCAAAAAAAATATATAAACAAAATACACATTAAGTAATGTAAATACGTTTAAAAAAATATTTACAAAATACACAAATAATCAAGTCATTCGTATCAAAATAAATAAACAAAAAACTAATTAAATAATGTAAATTTGTATGAGAAAACATATACAAAATACACATAAAATTACGTTTTAAGTTTCTATAAAAATATATGTACAAAAATGCACATAAAATTAGTTTGCATAAAAAAATATATACAAAACACACATTAGATAATGTAAATGAGTATAAAAATATGTATACAAAATACCTATGAAATAATCTAAATTCGTATCGAGTTAGATTAAGAAAATAACAATAAACTAATGTAATTTTGGATGAAAATATATATAGAAAACATACATAAAATAACCTAAATACAAATACAAATATACACATTAAATAATTTAAAATTGAATGAAATAAATATACAAAATAAACATAAAATAAGGTAAATTTGTAATAAAATATATGTAAGAATACACATAAAATAATATAAATTTGTATGAAAATATATATACAAATACACATAAAATAAAATGAATTTGTATAAAATGTTTCAAAATATATACGAATACACACAATAAAATAACGTAAATTTTTATGAAAATGTATATATAAAATACACATAAAATAGTTTAAATACGTAGAAAAATATATATACAAAATACACATAAAATAATGTAAATTCGTAAAAAATTAAATACACAAAATTCCAATAAAAGAATGTATATTTGTAGGAAAATATATATACAAAAAACAAATAAAATAACTAGAATTTGTATAAAAATATATACAAAAATACACAAAAATAATTTAAATTTGTTTGAAAATAGATATGCAAAATACACATAAAGTTAGGCAAATTTGTATTGAAATACATATAGAAAACTCACATAAAATAATGTAAATTTGTATGAAAATATATAAACAAATACATATAAAATCACGTAAATTTGGATAAAATATATATATACAAAATATACATTAAATATTTTAAATATGTATAAATATATATTATATTATATATATTTTTATTGATATTTGCGTTATTTATGTGTATTTTGTATATGTTTTCTCATAGAAATTTACATTATTTTATTGGTATTGTGTCTATTTATTTTGATACGAACTACATGATTATTTGTGTATTTTTTACATTTTTTATACGTATTTACATTATTTAATGTGTATTTTGTTTATATATTTCTATACAAATTTACGTTATTAATGTGTATTTGTATAGGGATTTTGATACAAATTTACATTATTTTATGTATTTTGTATATATATTTCAATTCAAATTTAGCTTATTTTATGTGTATTTTGTATATCTATTTATTATAATACAAAATCAAATATTTTATGTTTTTTCGTATATATATTTTTATAAAAAATGCGTTATTTTATGGGTATTTTGCATCTTAATTTTCATACAAATTTACATTATTTTATTAATATTTTCTGTATTTATTTTGATGCGATTTTACATTATTTTATTTGTGTTTTGTATATATATTTTTTATACATATTTACATTATGTAATGTGTTTTTTGTATATATATTTGATACAAATTTACGTTATTTTAAGTCTATGTGTTTATATATTTTCATTCAAATTTACATTATTTTATGTGTATTTTGTATATGTATTTCAATACAAATTTACATAATTTTATATGTTTTTTGTATATTTATTTTCATACAAGTTTAAATTATTTTTGTGTATTTTGTTTATAGTTTTATACAAATTTAGGTTATTTTATGTGTATTTTGTATATCTATTTTCATACAAATACACATTCTTTTCATGATATTTTGTTTATTTATTTTGACACGAATTAACATTATTTAATGTGTATTTTGTATATATATTTTTATACGTATTTACATTATTTCAAGTGTATTTTGTATATAAATTTCTATAGAAATCTGCGTTATTTTATGTGTATTCGTATATATATTTTGAAACAAATTTACATTGTTTTATGTGTATTTTGCATATTTTTTCAATACAAATTTACCTTATTGTATGTGTATTTTGTATATTAATTTTAATACAAATTTGATTAATCTATGTGTATTTTTGTATATGTATTTTTATAAAAATATGTAATTAGTTAAATTTGTATTTAAATACATGTACAAAATACACATAAAATAATGTAAATTTTTATGAAATGAAAACAAATTCACATAAAATAACGTACATTTGTATAAAATAGATATACAAAATAATTTTATGTGTATTTTGTATATTTATTTTCATAGAAATTTAAATTATTTTTGTGTATTTTTGTATATAGTTTGATACAAACTTAGGTTATTTTATGAGTATTTTGTATATCTATTTTCATACAGATACACATTCTTTTATTGATATTTTGTTTATTTATTTTGACGAGAATTTAAATTATTTAATGTGTATTTTGTATATATATATATTTTTATACGTATTTACATCATTTCATGTGTATTTTGTATATATCTTTCTATAGAAATCTACGTTATATTATGTGTATTCGTATATCGATTTTTAAACAAATTTACACTTTTGTGTGTATTTTGCATATTTTTTCAATACAAATTTACCTTATTGTATATGCATTTTGTATATTAATTTTAATACAAATTTAATTATTCTATGTGTATTTTTGTATATGTATCTTTATAAAAATATGCTTTATTTTATGGGTATTTTGCATCTTTATTTTCACACAAATTTACGTTATTTTATTGATATTCTGCTCATTCATTTTGATACGATTTGACATTATTCTATGTGTATTTTGTATATATTTTTCAAACAAATTTACGTTATTTTATGTGTATTTGTTTATATATTCTGACACAAATTTACAATATTTTATGGGTATTTTGTATATATATTTCAAAAGAAATTTACCAATTTTTATGTGTATTTTGAATATCTATTTTCATACAAACTCAAATTACTTTTATGTATTTTTGTATATATTTCAATACAAATTTTAGTTATGTTATGTATATTTTGTAAATCTATTTTCAATCAAATATATATTATTTTATTGGTATTTTGTTGATTTATATTGATACGAATTTACATTATTTTATATGTACTTTTTATATATATTTTTATACGCATTTACATCATTTAATATTTATTTTGAATATATAATTTTATACAAATTCATGGTATTTTATGTGTATTTGTATATATATTTTCATATAAATTTACATTATTTTATGTGTATTTTGTACATATATTTCATTACAAATTTACCTTATTTTATGTTTATTTTGTATGTGTATTTTGTACATTTATATTTATACAAATACACATTCTTTTATTGGTATCTTGTTTATTTATTTTGTTTCGAATTTATATTATTTTATGTGTATTTTGTTTACATTTTTTTATACGTATATGCCTAATTTTATGTGTATTTTGTATATATATTTTTATAGAGATCTACGTTATTTTATGTGTATTCGTATATATATTTTGAAACAAATTTACTTTTTTTTATATGTATTTTTGCATATCTCTTTCAATAGAAGTTTACCTTATTGTATGTGCATTTTGTACATTTATTTCAATACAAATTTAAATATTTTATGTGTATTTTGGTATGTATATTTTTATTAAAAAATGCGCTATTTGATGGGAATTTTGCATCTTTATTTTCATACAAATTTACATTATTTTATTAATATTCGGTGTATTTATTTTGATACGATCTTACATTATTCTATTTGTTTTTTGTATATATATTTTTTATACATATTTACATTATTTAATGTATATCTTGCATATATATTTCATACAAATTTATTATCTATTATTTATTTTCATACAAATACACATTCTTTTCATGATATTTTGTTTATTTATTTTGACACGAATTTACATTACTTAATTTGTATTTTATATATATATATAAACAAAATACACATTAAGTAATGTAAATACGTATAAAAAAATATGTCCAAAATACACATATAATCATTTAATTCGTATCAAACTAAATAAACAAAATATCAATAAAATAATGTAAATTTGTATGAGAAAACATATACAAATACATATAAAATAACGCTAATTTCTATAAAAATATATGTCCAAAAATGAGCGTAAAATAAAGTAACTATGGATAAAAAATATATATACAAAACACACATTAAATAATGTAAATGCGTACATAAAATAACCTAAATTTGTATAAAACTATATACAAAAATACACAAAAATAATTTAAATTTGTATGAAAAGAAATATAGAAAATACACATAAAATTAGGTTAATTTTTATTGAAATACATATACAAAATACACATAAAATAATGTAAATTTGAAAGAAAATATATAAACAAATACTACACATATAATAACGTAAATTTGTATGAAATATATATACAAAATACACATTAAATAATGTAAATATGTATAAAAAAAATTTATACAAAACACAAATAGAATAATGTAAAATCGTATCAAAATTTTCGTTATTATACAAATCTACATTATTTTATGTATTTTGTATATACATTTCAATTAAAATTTAGCTTATTTTATGTGTATTTTGTATATCTATTTTCATACGAATTTAATTACTTCTGTGTATTTTTGTATATAGTTTTATATAAATTTACGTTATTTTATGTGTATTTTGTATATTTATATTTATACAAATACACATTCTTTTATTGGTATTTTGTTTATTTATTTTGATACGAACTTACATTATTTTATGTGTATTTTGTATACATTTTTTTATACGTATTTACTTCATTTTATGTGTATTTTGTATATATATTTTTATAGAAATCTACGTTATTTTATGTGTATTCGTATATATATTTTGAAACAAATTTACATTGTTTTATATGTATTTTGCATATCTATTTCAATACAAATTTACCTTATTGTATGTGTTTTTTGTATATTTATTTTAACACAAATTTAATTTTTTGATGTGTATTTTGGTATATATATTTTTATAAATAAAAAAAATGCGTTATTTTATGGGTATTTTGCTTCTTTATTTTCATACAAATTTACATTATTTTATTAATATTCTGTGTATTTATTTTGATACGATTTTACATTATTCTATTTGTGTTTTGTACATATTTTTTTATACAAATTTACGTTATTTTAAGTGTTTATGTATTTTCATTCAAATTTACATTATTTTATGTGTATTTTGTGTATGTATTTCAATACAAATTTATCTAATTTTATGTGTATTTTGTATATTTATTTCCATACAAATTTAAAATATTTTTGTGTATTTTTGTATATAGTTTGATACAAATTTAAGTTATTTTATGTGTATTTTGTATATCTAATTTCATACAAATACACATTCTTTTATTTATATTTTGTTTATTTATTTTGACACGAATTTTATGTGAATTTGTTTTCATTTCATAAAAATTTACATTATTTTATGTATATTTTGTACATGTATTTAAATACAAATTTAACTAATTATATGTGTATTTTGTATATCTATTTTCATACAAATTGAAATATATTTTTTTGTTTTTTTGTATATATTTTTATTCAAATTTTCGTAATCTTATAAAAATATATATACCAAAAAACACATAAAATATTTAAATTTGCATTGAAATAAATATACAAAATGCACATACAATAAGGTAAATTTGTATTGAAAGAGATATGCAAAAATACATATAAAACATTGTAAATTTGTTTCAAAATATATATACGAATACAAATAAAAAAACGTAGATTGCTATAAAAATATATATACAAAATACACATAAAATTAAGTAAATACGTATAAAAAAATGTATACAAAATACACATAAAATAATGTAAATTCGAATTAAAATAAATAAACAAAATACCAATAAAAGAATGTGTATTTGGATAAATATAAATATAGAAAATACACATTCAAAATAAACATAAAATAAGGTAGATTTGTAAAAAAATATATGTACAAAATACACATAAAATAATGTAAATTTATATAAAAATATATATACAAATACACATAAATTACCATGAATTTGTATAAAAATATATATTCAAAATAAATATTAAATAATGTAAAAGCGTATAAAAATATATATACAAAGTACATATAAAATAATGTAAATTCGTATCAATATAAATCAACAAAACACCAATAAAATAATATATATTTGAATGAAAATAAATTTACAAAATACACATAACATAACAAAAATTTGTATTAAAACATATACAAAAATACATAGAAATAATTTGAGTTTGTATGAAAATAGATATACAAAATACACATAAAACTAGGTAAATTTCTTTTGAAATGTATATACAAAATACCCATAAAATATTGTAAATTTGTGTCAAAATATATAAACAAATACACATAAAATAACGTAAATTTGTATGAAAAATATATACAAAATACACATAGAATAATGTCATTTCGTATCAAAATGAATGAGCAGAATATCAATAAAATAATGTAAATTTGAATGAAAATAAAGATGCAAAATACCCAAAAAATAAAGCATATGTTTATAAAAATACACATCGAATAATTAAATTTGTATTAAAATTAATATACAAAATGCGTATATAATAAGGTAAATTGGTATTGAAAAATATGCAACATACACGTTTACTCATAGAAATTTATATTATTTTATTGGTATTTTGTTTATTTATTTTGATACGAATTACATGATTATATGTGTATTTTGTACATATTTTTTATACGTATTTACATTATTTAATGTGTATTTTGTTTATATATTTTCATACAAATTTACGTTATTATATGTGTATTTGTATAAATATTTTGATACAAATTTACTTTATTTCATGTATTTTGTATATATATTTCAATTCAAATTTAGCTTATTTTGTGTGTATTTTGTATATATTTTCATACAAATTTAATTACTTCTGTGTATTTTTGTATATAGTTTTATATAAATTTACGTTATTTTATGTGTATTTTGTATATTTATATTTATACAAATACACATTCTTTTATTGGTATTTTGTTTATTTATTTTGATACGAATTTACATTATTTTATTTGTTTTTTGAATACATCTTTTTATACGTATTTACTTCATTTTATGTGTATTTTGTATATATATTTTTATAGAAATCTACGTTATTTTATGTGTATTCGTATATATATTTTGAAACAAATTTACATTGTTTTATATGTATTTTGCATATCTATTTCAATACAAATTTACCTTATTGTATGTGTTTTTTGTATATTTATTTTAATACAAATTTAATTTTTTGATGTGTATTTTGGTATATATATTTAAAAAAAAATGCGTTATTTTATGGGTATTTTGCTTCTTTATTTTCATACAAGTTTATTTTATTTTATTAATATTCTGTGTATTTATTTTGATACGATTTTACATTATTCTATTTGTGTTTTGTACATATTTTTTTTATACAAATTTACGTTATTTTAAGTGTATTTGTTTATGTATTTTCATTCAAATTTACATTATTTTATGTGTATTTTGTGTATGTATTTCAATACAAATTTACCTAATTTTATGTGTATTTTGTATATTTATTTTCATACAAATTTAAAATATTTTTGTGTATTTTTGTATAAAGTTTGATACAAATTTAGGTTATTTTATGTGTGTTTTGTATATATATTTTTATCCAAAGTTAATTTATTTTACGTTCATTTTTGGACATATATTTTTATGGAAATTAGCGTTATTTTATATGTATTTGTATATGTTTTCTCATACAAATTTACATTATTTTATTGCTATTTTGTTTATTTAGTTTGATACGAATTACATGATTATATTTGTATTTTGTACATATTTTTTATACGTATTTACATTACTTAATGTGTATTTTGTTTATATATTTTTAAACAAATTTACGTTATTATATGTATTTTTATAAATATTTTGATACAAATTTACATTATTTTATGTATTTTGGATATACATTTTAATTCATATTTAGCTTATTTTATCTGTATTTTGTATATCTATTTTCATACGAATTTAATTACTTCTGTGTATTTTTGTATATAGTTTTATACAAATTTACGTTATTTTATGTGTATTTTGTATATTTATATTTATACAAATACACATTCTTTTATTGGTATTTTGTTTATTTATTTTGATACGAATTTACATTATTTTATGTGTATTTTGTATACATTTTTTTATACGTATTTACTTCATTTTACGTGTATTTTGTATATATATTTTTATACAAATCTACGTTATTTTATGTGTATTCGTATATATATTTTGAAACAAATTTACATTGTTTTATATGTATTTTGCAAATCTATTTCAATACAGATTTACCTTATTGTATGTGTATTTTGTATATTTATTTTAATACAAATAAATTTTTTTATGTGTATTTTTGTATATATATTTAAAAAATAAATGCGTTATTTTATGGGTATTTTGCTTCTTTATTTTCATACAAATTTTTATTATTTTATTAATATTCTGTGTATTTATTTTGATACGATTTTACATTATTCTATTAGTGTTTTGTATATATTTTTTTTATACAAATTTACGTTATTTTAAGTGTATTTGTTTATGTATTTTCATTCAAATTTACAGTATTTTATGTGTATTTTGTATATGTATTTCAATACAAATTTACCTAATTTTATGTGTATTTTGTATATTTATTTTCATACAAATTTAAATGATTTTTGTGTATTTTTGTATATAGTTTTATACAAATTTATGTTATCTTATGTGTATTTTGTATATTTATTTACATACAAATACACATTCTTTTATTGACATTTTGTTTATTTATTTTGACGCGAATTTACATTATTTAATGTGTATTTTGTATATATATTTTTATACGTATTTACATCCTTTCATGTGTATTTTGTATATTTATAAAAAATGCGTTATTTTATGGGTATTTTGCATCTTTATTTTCATACAAATTTACATTATTTTATTTACATTCTGTGTATTTATTTTAATACGATTTTACATTATTCTATTTGTGTTTTGTATATATATTTTTTATACATATTTACATTATTTAATGAGTATTTTTTATATATATTTTATACAAATATATGTTAATTTAAGTGTATTTGTTTATATATTTTCATTCAAATTTACATTATTTTATGTGTATTTTGTATATGTATTTCTTTACAAATTTACCTAATTTTATGTGTATTTTGTATATTTATTTTCATACAAATTTAACTTATTTTTGTGTATTTTTATATATAGTTTTATACAAATTTACGTTATTTTATGTGTATTTTGTATATGTATTTTCATACAAATACACATTCTTTTATTGATATTTTAATTATTTATTTTGACACAAATTTATATTATTTAATGTGTATTTTGTATATATATTTTTATACGTATTTACAACATTTCATGCATATTTTGTATATTTATTTCTATAGAAATCTACATATATATTATGTGTATTTTGGTATATATATTTTTATAAGAAATGCGCTATTTTATGGGAATTTTGCATCTTTATTTTCATACAAATTTACATTATTTTATTAATATTCGGTGTATTTATTTTGATACGATTTTACATTATTCTATTGGTTTTTTGTATATACTTTTTTATACATATTTACATTATTTCATGTGTATCTTGCATATATATTTTATACAAACTTATTATCTATTATCTATTTTCATACAAATACACATTCTTTTCATGATATTTTGTTTATTTATTTTGACACGAGTTTACATTATTTGATATGTATTTTGTAAATATATTTTTATACGTATTTACATAATTTCATATGTATTTTGTATATATATTTTTATAAAAATCTACTTTATTTTAAGTGTATTTGTATATATATTTTGAAACAAATTTACATTGTTTTATATGTATTTTTGAATATCTCTTTCAATACAAATTTACCTTACTGTATATGCATTTTGTATATTAATTTCAATACAAATTTAAATATTTTATGTGTATTTTGGTATATATATTTTTTAAAAAAATGCGATAATTTTTGGGAATTTTGCATCTTTATTTTCATACAAATTTACATTATTTTATTGATATTCTGTGTATTTATTTTGATACGATTTTACATTATTCTATTTGTTTTTTGTATATATTTTTTTATACACATTTACATTATTTAATGTGTATCTTGCATATATATTTTATACAAATTTACGTTATTTTAAGTGTATTTGTTTATATATTTTCATTCAAATTTACATTATTTGATGTGTATTTTGTATATGTATTTCATACAAATTTACCTAATTTTATGTGTATTTTGTATATTTCTTTTCAAACAAATTTAAATTATTTTTGTGTATTTTTGTATATAGTTTTATACAAATTTAGTTTATTTTATGTACCCATTTACATTATTTAGTGTGTGTTTTTTATATATATTTTTATGCTAATTTACTTTATTTTATGTGCATTTTTGTACATATATTTTTATAGAAATTTGCGTTATTTGTATATGTTTTCTCATATAAATTTACATTATTTTATTGCTATTTTGTTTATTTATTTTGATACGAATTACATGATTATATGTGTATTTTGTACATATTTGTATTTTATACGTATTTACATTACTTAATGTGTATTTTGTTTATATATTTTTAAACAAATCTACGTTATTATATGTATTTGTATAAATATTTTGATACAGATTTACATTATTTTATGTATTTTGTATGTACATTTCTATTCAAATTTAGCTTATTTTAGCTGTATTTTGTATATATATTTTCATACAAATTTAATAACTTCTGTGTATTTTTGTATAGAGTTTTATACAAATTTACGATATTTTATGTGAATTTTGTATATTTATATTTATACAAATACACTTTCTTTTACTAGTATTTTGTTTATTTATTTTGATACGATTTTTATGTGTATTTTGTATTCATTTTTTTATACGTATTTACTTCATTTTATGTGTATTTTGTATATATTTTTATAGAAATCAACGTTATTTTATGTGTATTCGTATATATATTTTGAAACAAATTTACATTGTTTTATATGTATTTTGCATATCTATTTCAATACAAATTTACCTTACAGTATGTGCATTTTTTATATTTATTTTAATACAAATTCTAATATTTTATGTGTATTTTGGTATATATATTTTTATAAAAAATCCGTTATTTTATGGCTATTTTGCATCTTTATTTTCATACAAATTTACATTATTTTATTAATATTCTGTGTATTTATTTTGATACGATTTTACATTATTCTATTTGTGTTTTGAATATATTTTTTTTATACATATTTACATTATTTAATTAGTATTTTGTATATATATTTGATACAAATTTACGTTATTTGAAGTGTATATGTTTATATATTTTCATTCAAACTTCCATTATTTTATGTGTATTTTGTATATGTATTTCAATACAAATTTACCTAACTTTATGTGTATTTTGTATATTTATTTTCATACAAATTTAAATTATTGTTGTGTATTTTGGTATATAGTTTTATACAAACAGGTTATTTTATGAGTATTTTGTATATCTATTTTCATACAAATACACATTCTTTTATTGATATTTTGTTTATTTATTTTGACGAGAATTTAAACTATTTAATGTGTATTTTGTATATATATTTTTATACGTATTTACATCATTTCATGTGTATTTTGTATATATATTTCTATAGAAATCTACGTTATATTATGTGTATTCGTATATAGATTTTTAAACAAATTTACACTTTTATGTGTATTTTGCATATTTTTTCAATACAAATTTACCTTATTGTATATGTATTTTGTATATTAATTTTAATACAAATTTAATTATTCTATGTGTATTTTTGTATATGTATTTTTATAAAAATATGCTTTATTTTATGGGTATTTTGCATCTTTATTTTCATACAAATTTACGCTATTTTATTGATATTCTGCTCATTCATTTTGATACGATTTGACATTATTTTATGTGTATTTGTATATATATTTTGACACAAATTTACAATATTTTATGGGTATTTTGTATATATATTTCAAAAGAAATTTACCTAGTTTTATGTGTATTTTGAATATCTATTTTCATACAAACTCAAATTATTTTTATGTATTTTTGTATATATTTCAATACAAATTTTAGCTATGTTATGTGTATTTTGTAAATCTATTTTCATTCATATATATATTATTTTATTTGTATTTTGTTGATTTATATTGATACGAATTTACATTATTTTATATGTACTTTTTATATATATTTTTATACGCATTTACATTATTTAATATTTATTTTGAATATATAATTTTATACAAATTCATGGTATTTTATGTGTATTTGTATATATATTTTCATATAAATTTACATTATTTTATGTGTATTTTGTACATATATTTTATTACAAATTTAGCTTATTTTATGTTTATTTTGTATGTGTATTTTGTACATTTATATTTATATACGTTTACTCATACAAATTTATATTATTTTATTGGTATTTTGTTTATTTATTTTGATACGAATTACATGATTATATGTGTATTTTGTACACATTTTTTTTTATACGTATTTACATTATTTAATGTGTATTTTGTTTATATATTTTCATACAAATTTACGTTATTATATGTGTATTTGTATAAATATTTTGATACCAATTTACTTTATTTCATGTATTTTGTATATATATTTCAATTCAAATTTAGCTTATTTTATGTGTGTTTTGTATATATTTTCATACAAATTTAATTACTTCTGTGTATTTTTTATATAGTTTTATATAAATTTACGTTATTTTATGTGTATCTTGTATATTTATATTTATACAAATACACATTCTTTTATTGGTATTTTGTTTATTTATTTTGATACGAATTCACATTATTTTATTTGTATTTTGTATACATTTTTTATACGTATTTACTTCATTTTATGTGTATTTTGTATATATATTTTTTATAGAAATCTACGTTATTTTATGTGTATTCGTATACATATTTTGAAACAAATTTACATTGCTTTATATGTATTTTGCATATGTATTTCAATACAAATTTACCTTATTGTACATATAAAACAATGTAAATTTGTTTCAAAATATATGTACGAATATACATAAAATAACGTAGATTTCTATAAAAATATATATACAAAATACACATAAAATTAAGTAAATACGTATAAAAAAATGTAAACAAAATACATATAAAATAATGTAAATTCGAAACAAAATAAATGAACAAAATACCAATAAAAGAATGTGTGTTTGTATAAATATAAATGTACAAAATACACATACAAAATAAACATAAAATAAGGTAAATTTGTAATGAAATATATGTACAAAATACACATAAAATAATGTAAATTTATATGAAAATATATACAAATACATAAATACCATGAATCTGTATAAAATTATATACTCAAAATAAATATTAAATAATGTAAATGCGTATAAAAATATATATACAAAGTACATATAAAATAATGTAAATTCGTATCAATATAAATCAACAAAATACCAATAAAATAATATATATTTGAATGAAAATAGATTTACAAAATACAAATAACCTAACGTGTATTTTGTATACATTTTCTTATACGTATTTACTTCATTTTATGTGTATTTTGTATATATATTTTTATACAAATCTACGTTATTTTATGTGTATTCGTATATATATTTTGAAACAAATTTACATTGTTTTATATGTATTTTGCATATCTATTTCAATACAGATTTACCTTATTGTATGTGTATTTTATATATTTATTTTAATACAATTTAATTTTTTCATGTGTATTTTGGTATATATATTTTTATAAAAAAATGCGTTATTTAATGGGTATTTTGCATCTTTATTTTCATACAAATTTACATTGTTTTATTAATATTCTGTGTATTTATTTTGATACGATTTTACATTATTCCATTTGTGTTTTGTATATATTTTTTTATACGCTATCACTTCGGCGGTGGCCGAAGTGATAGCGTACTGGACCCACATTCGCCGCGTGATGGACGACGCGGGTTCGAATCCTTACGCTACCACTCGGATTTTTCGGTCACCGCCGAGTGGCTTAAAACTACCCACATGCCGGTATGAAGACCACCCATCAACCCGGACTCTAGAGGAAGCCGTCCAAGCGAATCAAGTACGAGTTCCGGGGGGCAGCATGAGCCAATGCAAGATGGCGCCACTATAAACACTCGCCTGCGCCAGAACGGGCTGGGCCGACCATCAGGCCCCACCTGGAAGAAGCCTTGGGCCGACAATCAGGCCCCACCGGGAATATGCCTACCGGCGCAATAGGCAACAACGTAAAAAAAAAAAAAAAAAAAAAAAAAATTTATGCGCATCTTAAAATATTTTAATACAAATTTACATTATTTTATGTATTTTGTATATATATTTTAATACAAATTTAGTTTATTTTATGTATATTTTGTATATCTATTTTCATTCGTACCAAAATAAATAAACAAAATAGCAATAAAATAATGTAAATTTGTATGAGATAACATATACAAATACACATAAAATAACGCAAATTCCTAAAAAAATATATGTACAAAAATGCACATAAAATAAAGTAAATTTGCATAAAAATATATATACAAAACACACATTAAATAATGTAAATGCGTACATAAAATAAACTAAATTTGTATAAAACTATATACAAAATACACGTAAAATTAGGTAAATTTGTATTGAAATACATATACAAAATACACATAAAATAATGTAAATTTGAATGAAAATATATAAACAAATACACTTAAAATAACGTAAATTTGTATAAAATATATATGCAAGATACAAATTAAAATTATTTTTGTGTATTTTTGTATATAGTTTTATACAAATTTAGGTGATTTTATGTGTATATTGTATATCTATTTTCATACAAATACACATTCTTTAATTGATATTTTGTTTATTTATTTTGACGCGAATTTACATTATTTAATGTGTATTTTATATATATATATATATATATATATATATATATATATATATATATATATATATATATATATATATATATATATATATATATATATATATATATATATATATATATATATATATATATATATATATATATATAAATATATAAATAATATGATGTGTATTTTGTATATATATATCTATAGAAATCTACTTTGATTTATGAGTATTCGTATATAGATTTTGAAATAAATTTACACTGTTTTATGTGTATTTTGCATATTTTTTCAATACAAATTTACCTTATTGTATATGCATTTTGTATATTAATTTTAATACAAATTTAATTATGCTATGTGTATTTTTGTATATGTATTTTTATAAAAATATGCTTTATTTTATGGGTATTTTGCATTTTTATTTTCATACAAATTTACATTATTTTATTTATATTCTGTTTATTTTTTTTTAAACATTTTTACATTATTCTATGTGTATTTTGTATATCTATTTTATACGTATTTACTTAATTTATGTGTATTTTGTATATATATTTTTATAGAAATCTACGTTATTTTATGTGTATTCGTATATATTTTGAAACAAATTTACATTGTTTTATATGTATTTTTGCATATCTCTTTCAATACAAGTTTACCTTATTGTATGTGCATTTTGTATATTTACTTCAATACAAATTTAAATATTTTATGTGTATTTTGGTATATATATTTTTATAAGAAATGCGCTATGATGGGAATTTTGCATCTTTATTTTCATACAAATTTACATTATTTTATTAATATTCGGTGTATTTATTTTGATACGATTTCACATTATTCTATTTGTTTTTTGTATATATATTTTTTATACATATTTACATTATTTAATGTGTATCTTGCATATATATTTCATACAAATTTATGATCTATTATTTATTTTCATACAAATACACATTCTTTTCATGATATTTTGTTTATTTATTTTGACACGAACTTAATTAGATATGTATTTTGTATATATATTTTTATACGTATTTACATAATTTCATGTGTATTTTGTATATATATTTCTATAGAAATCTACGTTATTTTATGTGTATTCGTATATATATTTTGAAACAAATTTACTTTGTTTTATATGTATTTTTGAATATCTCTTTCAATACATATTTGCCTTACTGTATATGCATTTTGTATATTTATTTCAATACAAATTTAAATATTTTATGTGTATTTTGGTATATATATTTTTATAAAAAATGCGCTATTTTATTGGAATTTTGCATCTTTCTTTTCATACAAATTTACATTATTTTATTGATATTCTGTGTATTTATATTGATAGGATTTTACATTATTCTATTTCTTTTTTGTAAATATTTTTTTATACACATTTACATTATTTAATGTGTATCTTGCATATATATTTTATACAAATTTACGTTATTTTAAGTGTATTTGTTTATATATTTTCATTCAAATTTACATTATTTTATGTGTATTTTGTATATGTATTTCAATACAAATTTACCTAATTTTATGTGTATTTTGTATATTTCTTTTCATACAAATTTTAAATATTTTTGTGTATTTTTGTATATAGTTTTATACAGATTTTGGTCATTTTATGTACGCATTTACTTTATTTAATGTGTGTTTTGAATATATATTTTCATGCAAATTTACTTTATTTTATGTGCATTTTTGTACATATATTTTTTTAGAAATTTGCGTTAATTTATGTGTATTTGTATATGTTTTCTCATACAAATTTACATTATTTTATTGCTATTTTGTTTATTTATTTTGATACGAATGAAAATAGATATACAGAATATACATAAAATAAACTAAATTTGTATTGAAATATATATACAAAATACATAAAATAATGTAAATTTGTATCAAAATATTTTAACAGATGCGCATAAAATAACGTAAATTTGTTTTAAAATACAAAATACACATTAAATAATGTAAATATATAATATATATACAAAACACAAATAGAATAATGTAAAATCGTATTAAAATAAATACTCAGAATATTAATAAAACAATGTAAATTTGTATGAAAATAAAGATGCAAAATACCCATTAAATAACGCATTTTTTTATAAAAATATATATACCAAAATATACATGAAAAAATTAATTTGTATTAAAATAAATATACAAAATACACATACAATAAGGTAAATCTGTATTGAAATAGATATGCAAAATACATATAAAACAATGTAAATTTGTTTCAAAATATATATACGAATACACATAAAATAACGTAGATTTGTATAAAAATATATATACAAAATACACATAAAATGAAGTAAATACGTATAAGAAAATGTATACAAAATACACATAAAATAATGTAAATTCGTATCAAAATAAATAAACAAAATACCAATATAAGAATGTGTATTTGTATAAATATAAATATACAAAATACACATAAAATAACGTAAATTTGTATAAAACTATACAAAAATACACAGAAGTAATTAAATTCGTATGAAAATAGATATACAAAATACAGATAAAATAAGCTAAATTTGAATTGAAATGTATATACAAAATACAATATTTTGTGTATATTTGTATTTGTATTTAGGTTATTTTATGTGTATTTTGTATATATATTTTCATCCAAAATTTCATTATTTTATTGGTATTTTCTTAATTTAATTCGATACGAATTTAGATTATTTCATAGGTATTTTCTATACATATTTTTATACTCATTTACATTATCTAATGTGTGTTTTGTATATATATATTTTTATGCAAATTTATTTTATGTTTATTTTTGTACATATATTATTATAGAAATTTGCGCTATTTTATGTATATAGTTTTATATAAATTTACGTTATTTTATGTGCATTTTGTATATTTATATTTATACAAATACACATTCTTTTATTGGTATATTGTTTATTTACATTTATACGAATTTACATTATTTTATGTGTATTTTGTATACATTTTTTATACGTATTTACTTTATTTTATATGTATTTTGTATATGTATTTTTATAGAAATCTACGTTATTTTATGTGTATTCGTATGTATATTTTGAAACAAATTTACACTATTTTATATGTATTTTGCATATTTACATTACATTTACCTTATTGTATGTGTTTTTTATATATTTATTTTAATTCAAATTTAATTTTTTTATGTGTATTTTGGTATATATATTTTTATAAATAAAAAAAATGCGTTATTTTATGGGTATTTTGCCTCTTTATTTTCATACAAATATACATTATTTTATTAATATTCTGTGTATTTATTTTGATACGATTTTACATTATTCTATTTGTGTTTTGTATATATTTTTTTATACAAATTTACGTTATTTTAAGTGTATTTGTCTATGTGTTTTCATTCAAATTTACATTATTTTATGTGTATTTTGTATATGTATTTCAATACAAATCTACCTAATTTTATGTGTATTTTGTATATTTATTTTCATACAAATTTAAAATATTTTTGTGTATTTTAGAATATAGTTTGATACAAATTTAGGTTATTTTATGTGTACTTTGTATATCTATTTTCATACAAATACACATTCTTTTATTGATATTTTGTTTATTTATTTTGACGCGCATTTACAGTATTTAATGTGTATTTTGTATATATTTTTATACGTATTTACATCATTTCATGTGTATTTTGTATATATATTCCTATAGAAATCAACGTTATTTTATGTGTATTCGTATATA
This sequence comes from Eriocheir sinensis, assembly GCF_024679095.1. Taxonomy (NCBI): domain Eukaryota; kingdom Metazoa; phylum Arthropoda; class Malacostraca; order Decapoda; family Varunidae; genus Eriocheir; species Eriocheir sinensis. The sequence goes on from NW_026112117.1 coordinate 117,391, forward strand.
TATTTTGAAACAAATTTACACTATTTTATATATATTTTGCTTTTTTTTTTTCAATACAAACTTACCTTATTGTATGTGCATTTTGTATATTAATTTCAACACATATTTAATTATTCTATGTGTATTTTTGTATATGCATTTAAAAAAAAAAAGCTTTATTTTATAGGTATTTTGCATCTTTATTTTCATACAAATTTAAATTATTTTATTGATATTCTGTGTACTTATTTTGATACGATTTTACATTATTCTATGTATAACAAAAATAAATACAGAATACACAAAAATACATATGCAAAATACATATAAACAATGTAAATTTGTTTCAAAATATATATACGAATACACATGAAATAAGGTAGATTTCTATAAAAATATATATACAAAATACACATAAAATTAAGTATAACGTATAAAAAATGTATACAAAATACACATAAAATAATGTAAATTAGTATCAAAATAAATAAACAAAATACCAATAAAAGAATGTGTATTTGTATAAATATAAATATAAAATACATAAAATAACGTAAATTATATAAAACTATATACACAAAAATACACAATTAAATTCGTATGAAAATAGATATACAAAATACAGATTAAATAAGCTAAATTTGTATTGAAATGTATATACAAAATACATAAAATAAAGTAGATTTGTATCAAAATATTTATAAAAATACATATAATAACGAAAATTTTGATACGATTTTACATTATTCTATTTGTGTTTTGTATATATTTTTTTTATACATATTTATATTATTTAATGTGTATTTTGTATATATATTTCATACAAATTTACGTTATTATATGTGTATTTGTTTATATATTTTCTTTCAAATTTACATTATTTTATGTGTATTTTGTATATGTATTTCAATACAAATTAACCTAATTTTATGTGTATTTTCTATATTTCTTTTCATACAAATTTAAATTATTTTTGTGTATTTTTGTATATAGTTTTATACAAATTTAGGTTATCTTATGTACGCATTTACATTATTTAATGTGTGTTTTGTATATATATTTTTATCCATAGTTACTTTATTTTACGCTCATTTTTGGACATATATTTTAATAGAAATTAGCGTTATTTTATATGTATTTGTATATGTTTTCTCATTCAAATTTACATTATTTTATTGATATTTTGTTTATTTAGTTTGATACGAATAAAATGATTATATGTGTATTTTGTACATATTTTTTATACGTATTTACATTACTTAATGTGTATTTTGTTTATATATTTTTAAACAAATTTACGTTATTATATGTTTTTTTATAAATATTTTGATACAAATTTACATTATTTTATGTATTTTGTATATACATTTCAATTCAAATTTAGCTTATTTTATCTGTATTTTGTATATCTATTTTCATACGAATTTAATTACTTCTGTGTATTTTTGCATATAGTTTTAAATAAATTTACGTTATTTTATGTGTATTTTGTATATTTATATTTATACAAATACACATTCTTTTATTGGTATTTTGTTTATTTATTTTGATACGAATTTACATTATTTTATGAGTATTTTGTTTCCTTTTTTTTATACGTATTTACTTCATTTTATGTGTATTTTGTATATATATTTTTATAGAAATCTACGTTATTTTATGTGTATTCGTATATATATTTTGAAACAAATTTACATTGTTTTATATGTATTTTGCATATCTATTTCAATACAAATTTACCTTATTGTATGTGTTTTTTGTATATATATTTTAATACAAATTTAATTTTTTGATGTGTATTTTGGTATATATATTTTTATAAATAAAAAAAATGCGTTATTTTATGGGTATTTTGCTTCTTTATTTTCATACAAATTTACATTATTTTATTAATATTCTGTGTATTTATTTTGATACGATTTTACATTATTCTATTTGTGTTTTTTTACATATTTTTTTTATACAAATTTACGTTATTTTAAGTGTATTTGTTTATGTATTTTCATTCAAATTTACATTATTTTATGTGTATTTTGTGTATGTATTTCAATACAAATTTACCTAATTTACGTGTATTTTGTATATTTATTTCCATACAAATTTAAAATATTTTTGTATTTTGTATATAGTTTGATACAAATTTAGGTGATTTTATGTGTATTTTGTATATCTATTTTCATACAAATACACATTCTTTTATTTATATTTTGTTTATTTATTTTGACGCGAATTTACATTATTTAATGTGTATTTTGTATATATATTTTTATACGAATTTACATCATTTCATGAGTATTTTGTATAGTTTTAAACAAATTTATATTATTTAATGTGTATTTTGTATATATATATTTATACAAATACACATTCTTTTATTGGTATTTTGTTTATTTATTTTGATACTAATTTACATTATTTTATGTGTATTTTGTATACATTTTTTATACGTATTTACTTAATTTTATGTGTATTTTGTATATATATTTTTATAGAAATCTACCTTATTTCATGTGTATTCGTATATATATTTTGAAACAAATTTACATTGTTTATATGTATTTTGCATATCTATTTTTGTGTATTCTGAATTTATTTTTGTTATACATAGAATAATGTAAAATCGTATGAAAATAGGTACACAGAATATCAATAAAATAAATTAAATTTGTATGAAAATAAAGATGCAAAATACCCATAAGATAAAGCATATTTTTTTTTAAAAATACATATACAAAAATACACATAGAATAATTAAATTTGTATTAAAATTAATATACAAAATGCACACATACAATAAGGTAAATTTGTATTGAAAAAAAAAACGCAAAATACAAATAAAACTGTAAATTTGTTTCAAAATATATATACGAATACAAATAAAATAACGTAGATTTCTATAGAAATATATATACAAAATACACATGAAATTATGTAAATACGTATAAAAATATATATATAAAATACATATTAAGTAATGTAAATTCGTGACAAAATAAATAAACAAAATATCATGAAAAGAATGTGTATTTGTATGAAAATAAATAATAGATAATAAATTTGTATGTAATATATATGCAAGATACACATTAAATAATGTAAATATGTATAAAAAAAAAATATTTACAAAAAACAAATAGAATAATGTAAAATCGTATCAAAATAAATACACCGAATATTAATAAAATAATGTAAATTTGTATGAAAATAAAGATGCAAAATTCGCATCAAATAGCGCATTTCTTATAAAAATATATATACCAAAATACACATAAAATATTTAAATTTGTATTGAAATAAATATACAAAATGCACATACAATAAGGTAAACTTCTGTTGAAAGAGATATGCAAAAATACATATAAAAAATTTTAAATTTGTTTCAAAATATATATACGAATACACATAAAATAACGTAGATTTCTATAAAAATATATATACAAAATACACATAAAATTAGGTAAATACCTATAAAAAAAATGTAAACAAAATACACATAAAACAATATAAATTCGAAACAAAATAAATAAACAAAATACCAATAAAAGAATGTGTATTTGTTCTGTGTATTTTTGTATATTGTTTTATACAAATTTACGATATTTTATGTGTATTTTGTATATTTATATTTATACAAATACACATTCTTTTATTGGTATTTTGTTTATTTATTTTGATACGATTTTTATGTGTATTTTGTATTCATTTTTTAATACGTATTTACTTCATTTTATGTGTATTTTGTATATATTTTTATAGAAATCAACGTTATTTTATGTGTATTCGTATATATATTTTGAAACAAATTTACATTGTTTTATATGTATTTTGCATATCTATTTCAATACAAATTTACCTTACAGTATATGCATTTTTTATATTTATTTTAATACAAATTTTAATATTTTATGTGTATTTTGGCATATATATTTTTTTTAAAAATGCGTTATTTTATGGCTATTTTGCATCTTTATTTTCATACAAATTTACATTATTTAATTAATATTCTGTGTATTTATTTTGATACGATTTTACATTATTCTATTTGTGTTTTGTATATATTTTTTTATACATATTTACATTATTTAATTAGTATTTTGTATATATATAATACAAATATACGTTATTTTAAGTGTATATGTTTATATATTTTCATTCAAATTTCCATTATTTTATGTGTATTTTGTATATGTATTTCAATACAAATTTACCTAATTTTATGTGTATTTTGTATATTTATTTTCATACAAATTTAAATTATTTTTGTGTATTTTTGTATATAGTTTTATACAAACATAGGTTATTTTATGAGTATTTTGTATATCTATTTTCATACAAATACACATTCTTTTATTGATATTTTGTTTATTTATTTTGACGAGAATTTAAATTATTTAATGTGTATTTTGTATATATATATATATATATATATATATATATATATATATATATATATATATATATATATATATATATATATATATATATATATATATATATATATATTTATACGTATTTACATCATTTCATGTGTATTTTGTATATATATTTCTATAGAAATCTACGTTATTTTATGTGTATTCGTATATAGATTTTTAAACAAATTTACAATTTAATGTGCATTTTGTATATTTTTTCAATACAAATTTACCTTATTGTACGTGCATTTTGTATATTAATTTTAATACAAATGTAATTATTCTATGAGTATTTCTGTATATGTATTTTTAAAAAAAATATGCTTTATTTTATGGGTATTTTGCATCTTTATTTTCATACAAAATTACATTATTTTATTGATATTCTGTGTATTTATTTTGATACGATGTTACATTATTCTATGTGTATTTTGTATATATTTTTCATTTAATTTACCTTATTTTATGTGTATTTTGTATATCTATTTATTTTAATACAAAATCAAATATTTTATGTTTTTTCGTATATATATTTTTATAAAAAATGCGTTATTTTATGGGTATTTTGCATCTTAATTTTCATACAAATTTTCATTATTTTATTAATATTTTCTGTATTTATTTTGATACGATTTTACATTATTTTATTTGTGTTTTGTATATATTTTTTTATACATATTTACATTATTTAATGTGTTTTTTGTATATATATTTGATACAAATTTACGTTATTTTAAGTCTATATGTTTATATATTTTCATTCAAATTTACATTATTTTATGTGTATTTTGTATATGTATTTCAATACAAATTTACCTAATTTTATATGTTTTTTGTATATTTATTTTCATACAAGTATAAATTATTTTTGTGTATTTTTGTTTATAGTTTTATACAAATTTAGGATATTTTATGTGTATTTTGTATATCTATTTTCATACAAATACACATTCTATTCATGATATTTTGTTTATTTATTTTGACACGAATTAACATTATTTAATGTGTATTTTGTATATATATTTTTATACGTATTTACATTATTTCAAGTGTATTTTGTAAATATATTTCTTTAGAAATCTGCGTTATTTTAGGTGTATTCGTTTATATATTTTGAAACAAATTTACATTGTTTTATGTGTATTTTGCATATTTTTTCAATACTAATTTACCTTATTGTATGTGCATTTTGTATATTAATTTTAATACAAATTTGATTAATCTATGTGTATTTTTGTATATGTATTTTTATAAAAATATGCTCTATTTTATGGGTATTTTGCATCTTTATTTTCATACAAATTTACATTATTTTATTGATATTCTGTCTATTTATTTTAATATGATTTTACATTATTCTATGTGTATTTTGTATATATATTTTATATAAAATGTATTTGTTTTCATTTCATACAAATCTACATTATTTTATGTATTTTTTGTACATGTATACTCATAAAATATTTAAATTTGTATTGAAATAAATATACAAAATGAACATAAAATAAGGTAAACTTCTATTAAAAGAGATATGCAAAAATACATATAAAACAATGTAAATTTGTTTCAAAATATATATACGAATACACATAAAATAACGTAGATTTCTATAAAAATATATATACAAAATACACATAAAATTAAGTAAATACGTATAAAAAAATGTAAACAAAGTACACATAAAATAATGTAAACTCGAAACAAAATAAATAAACAAAATACCAATAAAAGAATGTGTATTTGTATAAATATAAATGTACAAAATACACATACAAAATAAACATAAAATAATGTAAATGCGTATAAAAATATATATACAAAGTACATATAAAATAATGTAAATTCGTATCAATATAAATCAACAAAATACCAATAAAATAATATATAATTGAATGAAAATAGATTTACAAAATACACATAACATAACTAAAATTTGTATTGAAATATATACAAAAATACATAAAAATAATTTGAGTTTGTATGAAAATAGATATTCAAAATACATATAAAACTAGGTAAATTTCTTTTGAAATATATATACAAAATACCCATAAAATATAGTAAATTTGTGTCAAAATATATAAACAAATACACATAAAATAACTTAAAATAACGTAAATATGTATCAAATATATATACAAAAAACACATTAAATAATGTAAATATGTATAAAAAAATATACAAAACATAAATAAAATAATGTAAAATCGTATCAAAATAAATACAGAAAATATTAATAAAATAATGTAAATTTGTATGAAAATTAAGATGCAAAATACCCATAAAATAACACATTTTTTATAAAAATATATATACGAAAAAACACAAAATATTAGATTTTGTATTAAAATAAATAGATATACATTCTTTTATTGGTATTTTGTTTATTTATTTTGTTTCGAATTTACATTATTTTATGTGTATTTTGTTTACATTTTTTTATACGTATTTACTTAATTATATGTGTATTTTGTATATATATTTTTATAGAAATCTACGTTATTTTATGTGTATTCGTATATATATTTTGAAACAAATTTACATTGTTTTATATGTATTTTTGCATAACTCTTTCAATAGAAGTTTACCTTATTGTATGTGCATTTTGTATATTTATTTCAATACAAATTTAAATATTTTATGTGTATTTTGGTATATATATTTTTATAAGAAATGCGCTATTTGATGGGAATTTTGCATCTTTATTTTCATACAAATTTACATTATTTTATTAATATTCGGTGTATTTATTTTGATACGATTTTACATTATTCTATTTGTTTTTTGTATCTATTTTTTTATACATATTTACATTATTTAAATGTATCTTGCATATATATTACATACAAATTTATTATCTATTATTTATTTTCATACAAATACACATTCATTTCATGATATTTTGTTTATTTATTTTGTCACGAATTTACATTACTTAATATGTATTTTATATATATATATATATATATATATATTTTTATACGTATTTACATAATTTCATGTGTATTTTGTATATATATTTCTATAGAAATCTACGTTATTTTATGTCTATTCGTATATATATTTTGAAACAAATTTACACTGTTTTATTTGTATTATGCGTTTTTTTTTCAATACAAATTTACCTTATTGTATGTGTGCATTTTGTATATTAATTTTAATACAAATTTAATTATTCTATGTGTATTTTTGTATATGTATTTTTAAAAAAAAATATGCTTTATCTTATGGGTATTTTGCATCTTTATTTTCATACAAATTTAAATTATTTTATTGATATTCTGTGTACTTATTTTGATACGATTTTACATTATTCTATGTATAACAAAAATAAATACAGAATACACAAAAATAGATATGCAAAATACATATAAACAATGTAAATTTGTTTCAAAATATATATACGAATACATATGAAATAAGGTAGATTTCTATAAAAATATATATACAAAATACACATAAAATTAAGTAAATACGTATAAAAAATGTATACAAAATACTCATAAAATAATGTAAATTAGTATCAAAATAAATAAACAAAATACCAATAAAAGAATGTGTATTTGTATAAATATATATATATACAAAATACACATTAAATAATATAAATTTGTTTAAAACTATACAAAATACACATGAAATGATGTAAATACGTATAAAAATATATATATACAAAATACACATTAAATAATGTAAATTCGCGTCAAAATAAATAAACAAAATGTCAGTAAAAGAATGTGTATTTGTATGGAAATAGATATACAAAATACACATAAAATAACCTAAATTTGTATCAAACTATATACAAAAAAACACAAAAATATTTTAAATTTGTATGAAAATAAATATACAAAATACACATAAAATTAGGTAAATTTGTATTGAAATACATACACAAAATACACATAAAATAATGTAAATTTGAATGAAAATACATAAACAAATACACTTAAAATAACGTAAATTTGTATAAAAAAATATGTACAAAACACAAATAAAATAATGTAAAATCGTATCAAAATAAATACACAGAATATTAATAAAATAATGTAAATTTGTATGAAAATAAAGAAGCAAAATACCCATAAAATAACGCATTTTTTTTATTTATAAAAATATACATACCAAAATACACATCAAAAAATTAAATTTGTATCAAAATAAATATACAAAAAACACATACAATAAGGTAAATTTGTATTGAAATAGATATGCAAAATACATATAAAACAATGTAAATTTGTTTCAAAATATATATCCGAATACACATAAAATAACGTAGATTTCTATAAAAATATATATAGAAAATACACATAAAATGAAGCAAATACGTACAAAAAAATGTATACAAAATACACATAAAATAATATAAATTCGTATCAAAATAAATAAACAAAATAGCAATAAAAGAATGTGTATTTGTATGAATATAAATATACAAAATACACATAAAATAACGTAAATTTATATAAAACTATATACAAAAATACACAGAAGTAATTAAATTTGTATGAAAATATATACAAAATACACACGAAATAGGCTAAATTTGAATTGAAATATATATACAAAATACATGAAATAAAGTAAATTTGTATCAAAATATTTATACAAATTCACATATAATAACGTAAATTTGTATGAAAATATATAAACAAAATACACATTAAATAATGTAAATACGTATAAAAAATATGTACAAAATACACATATAATCATGTAATTCGTATCAAAATAAATAAACAAAATACCAATAAAATAATATAAATTTGTATGAGTAAACGTGTATGTTGCATATTTTTTCAATACAAATTTACCTTATTATATACGCATTTTGTATATTAATTTTAATATAAATTTAATTATTCGATGTGTATTTTTGTATCTGTATTTTTATAAACATATGCTTTATTTTTTGGGTATTTTGCATCTTTATTTTCATACAAATTTACATTATTTTATTGATATTCTGCTCATTCATTTTGATACGAATTGACATTATTCTATGTGTATTTTGTATATATTTTTCATACAAATTTACGTTATTTTATTTGTATTTGTTTATATATTTTGACACAAATTTACAATATTTTATGGGTATTTTGTATATACATTTCAAAAGAAATTTACCTAGTTTTATGTGTATTTTGTATATCTATTTTCATACAAACTCAAATTATTTCTATGTATTTTTGTATATATTTTAATACAAATTTTAGTTATGTTATGTGTATTTTGTAAATTCATTTTCATTCAAATATATATTATTTTATTGGTGTTTTGTTGATTTATATTGATACGAATTTACATTATTTTATATGTACTTTGTATATATATTTTTATACGCTTTTACATTATTTAATATTTATTTTGAATATATATTTTTATACAAATTCATGGTATTTTATGTGTATTTGTATATATATTTTTATATAAATTTACATTATTTTATGTGTATTTTGTACATATATTTTTTCTACAAATTTACCTTATTTTATGTTTATTTTGTATGTGTATTTTGTATATTTATATTTATCCAAATACACATTATTTTATTGATATTTTGTTTATTTATTTTAATTCGAATTTACATTATTTTATGTGTATTTTGTATACATTTTCTTATACGTATTTACTTAATTTTAAGTGTATTTTGTATATATATTTTTTTAGAAATCTACGTTTTTTATTTGTATTCGTATATATATTTTGAAACAAATTTACATTGTTTTATATGTATTTTTGCATATCTCTTTCAATACAAATTTACCTTATTGTATGTGCATTTTGTATATTTATTTCAATGCAAATTTAAATATTTTATGTGTATTTTGGTATACATATTTTTATAAGATTACGAAAATTTGAATAAAAATATATACAAAAAAAATATAAAAATAAATTTCAATTTTGTATGAAAATAGATATACAAAATACACATATAATTAGTTAAATTTGTATTTAAATACATGCACAAAATACACATAAAATAATGTAAATTTGTATGAAATGAAAACAAATTCACAAAATTCGCGTCAAAATAAATAAACAAAATATCAATAAAAGAATGTGTATTTGTATGAAAATAGATATACAAAATACACATAAAATAACCTAAATTTGTATCAAACTATATACAAAAATACACAAAAATATTTTAAATTTGTATGAAAATAAATATACAAAATACACATAAAATTAGGTAAATTTGTATTGAAATACATACACAAAATACACATAAAATAATGTAAATTTGAATGAAAATACATTAAAAAATACACTTAAAATAATGTAAATTTGTATAAAAAAATATGTACAAAACACAAATAGAATAATGTAAAATCGTATCAAAATAAATACACAGAATATTAATAAAATAATGTAAATTTGTATGAAAATAAAGAAGCAAAATACCCATAAAATAACGCATTTTTTATATAAAAATATATATACCAAAATACACATCAAAAAATTAAATTTGTATTAAAATAAATATATAAAAAACACATACAATAAGGTAAATTTGTATTGAAATAGATATGCAAAATACATATAAAACAATGTAAATTTGTTTCAAAATATATATACGAATACACATAAAATAACGTAGATTTCTATAAAAATATATATACAAAATACACATAAAATGAAGTAAATACGTATAAAAAAATGTATACAAAATACACATAAAATAATGTAAATTCGTATCAAAATAAATAAACAAAATACCAATAAAAGAATGTGTATTTGTATAAATATAAATATAAAAAATACACATAAAATAACGTAAATTTATATAAAACTATATACATAAATACACAGAGGTAATTAAATTTGTATGAAAATATATACAAAATACACACAAAATAAGCTAAATTTTATTGAAATATATATACAAAATACATGAAATAAAGTAAATTTGTATCAAAATATTTATACAAATACACATATAATAACGTAAATTTGTATGAAAATATATAAACAAAATACACATTAAATAATGTAAATACGTATAAAAAAATGTGTACAAAATACACATAATCATGTAATTCGTATCAAAATAAATAAACAAAATACCAATAAAATAATATAAATTTGTATGAGTAAACGTGTATGTTGCATATTTTTTCAATACAAATTTACCTTATTATATACGCATTTTGTATATTAATTTTAATACAAATTTAATTATTCGATGTGGATTTTGTATCTGTATTTTATAAACATATGCTTTATTTTTGGGTATTTTGCATCTTTATTATCATACAAATATACATTATTTTATTGATATTCTGCTCATTCATTTTGATACGAATTGACATTATTATATGTGTATTTTGTATATATTTTTCATACAAATTTACGTTATTTTTTTATGTATTTGTTTATATATTTTGACACAAATTTACAATATTTTATGGCTATTTTGTATATACATTTCAAAAGAAATTTACCTAGTTTTATGTGTATTTTGTATATCTATTTTCATACAAACTCAAATTATTTCTATGTATTTTTGTATATATTTTAATATAATTTTTAGTTATGTTATGTGTATGTTGTAAATTTATATATATATATATATATATATATATATATATATATATATATATATATATATATATATATATATATATATATATATATATATATATATATATATATATATATATATATATATATATATATATATATATATATATATATATATATATATATATATATATATATATATATATGTTTTGTTGATTTATATTGATACGAATTTGCATTATTTTATATGTACTTTGTATATATATTTTTATACGCTTTTACATTATTTAATATTTATTTTGAATATATATTTTTATACAAATTCATGGTATTTTATGTGTATTTGTATATATATTTTCATATAAATTTACATTATTTTATGTGTATTTTGTACATATATTTTATTACAAATCTACCTTATTTTATGTTTATTTTGTATATGTATTTTGTATATTTATATTTATCCAAATACACATTCTTTTATTGGTATTTTGTTTATTTATTTTAAATCGAGTTTACATTATTTTATGTGTATTTTGTATACATTTTTTTATACGTATTTACTTAATTTTATGTGTATTTTGTATATATATTTTTATAGAAATCTACGTTTTTTATTTGTATTCGTATATATATTTTGAAACAAATTTACATTGTTTTATATGTATTTTTGCATATCTCTTTCAATACAAATTTACCTTATTGTATGTGCATTTTGTATATTTATTTCAATACAAATTTAAATATTTTATGTGTATTTTGGTATATATATGTATTTATTTTGATACGAATTTACATTATTCTATTTGTTTTTTGTATATACTGTTTTATACATATTTACATTATTTAATGAGTATCTTGCATATATATTTTATACAAATTTATTATCTATTATCTATTTTTATACAAATACACATTCTTTACATGATATTTTGTTTATTTATTTTGACACGAATTTACATTATTTGATATGTATTTTGTATATATATTTTTATACGTATTTACATAATTTCATATGTATTTTGTATATATATTTCTATAGAAATCTACTTTATTTTATGTGTATTCGTATATATATTTTGAAACAAATTTACATTGTTTTATATGTATTTTTGAATATCTCTTTTAATACAAATTTACCTTACTGTATATGCATTTTGTATATTTATTTCAATACAAATTTAAATATTTTATGTGTATTTTGGTATATATATTTTTATAAAAAATGCGATAATTTTTGGGAATTTTGCATCTTTATTTTCATACAAATTTACATTATTTTATTGATATTCTGTGTATTTATTTTGATACGATTTTACATTATTCTATTTGTTTTTTGTATATATTTTTTATACACATTTACATTATTTAATGTGTATCTTGCATATATATTTTATACAAATTTACGTTATTTTAAGTGTATTTGTTTTTATATTTTCATTCAAATTTACATTTATTTTAATTCAAAATTACATTATTTTATGTGTATTTTGTATACATTTTTTTATACGTATTTACTTAATTTTATGTGTATTTTGTATATATATTTTTATAGAAATCTACGTTTTTTTATTTGTATTCATATATATTTTGAAACAAATTTACATTGTTTTATATGTATTTTTGCATATCTCTTTCAATACAAATTTACCTTATTGTATGTGCATTTTGTATATTTATTTCAATGCAAATTTAAATATTTTATGTGCATTTTGGTATATATATTTTTATAATAAATGCGCTATTTTATGGGAATTTTGCATCTTTATTTTTATACAAATTTACATTATTTTATTAATATTCGGTGTATTTATTTTGATACGATGTTACATTATTCTATTTGTTTTTTGTATATACTTTTTTATACATATTTACATTATTTAATGTGTATCTTGCATATATATTTTATACAAATTTATTATCTATTATCTATTTTCATACAAATACACATTCTTTTCATGATATTTTGTTTATTTATTTTGACACGAATCTACATTATTTGATATGTATTTTGTATATATATTTTTATACGTATTTACATAATTCCATATGTATTTTGTATATATATTTCTATAGAAATCTAATTTATTTTATGTGTATTCGTATATATATTTTGAAACAAATTTACATTGTTTTATATGTATTTTTGAATATCTCTTTCAATACAAATTTACCTTACTGTATATGCATTTTGTATATTTATTTCAATACAAATTTAAATATTTTATGTGTATTTTGGTAAATATATTTTTATAAAAATGCGATAATTTTTGGGAATTTTGCATCTTTATTTTCATACAAATTTACATTATTTTATTGATATTCTGTGTATTTATTTTGATACGATTTTACATTATTCTATTTGTTTTTTGTATATATATTTTTTATGCACATTTACATTATTTAATGTGTATCTTGCATATATATTTTATACAAATTTACGTTATTTTAAGTGTATTTGTTTATATATTTTCATTCAAATTTAAATTATTTGATGTGTATTTTGTATATTTCTTTTCAAACAAATTTAAATTATTTTTGTGTATTTTTGTATATAGTTTTATACAAATTTAGGTTATTTTATGTACGCATTTACATTATTTAGTGTGTTTTGTATATATATTTTTTTGCAAATTTACTTTATTTTATGTGCATTTTTGTACATATATTTTTATAGAAATTTGCGTTATTTGTATATGTTTTCTCATACAAATTTACATTATTTTATTGCTATTTTGTTTATTTATTTTGATACGAATTACATGATTATATGTGTATTTTGTACATATTTTTTATACGTATTTACATTACTTAATGTGTACTTTGTATACATTTTCTTATACGTATTTACATCATTTAATGTGTATTTTGTATATATATTTTCATAGTAATCTACGTTATTTTATGTGTATTGGTATATATATTTTGAAGCAAATTTACATTGTTTTATATGTATTTAGCATATCTATTTCAATATAAATCTACCTTATTGTATGTGCATTTTGTATATTTATTGTAAGACAAATTTAAATATTTTATTATTTTGGTATATATATTTTAATAAAAAGAGTTTTATATAAATTTAAAATATTTTATGTGTATTTTGTATATCTATTTTCATACAAATACACATTTTTTATTGATATTTTGTTTATTTATTTTGACGCGATTTCACATTATTTAATGTGTATTGTGTATATATATTTTTATACGTATTTACGTCATTTCATGTGTATTTTGTATATATATTTCTATAGAAATATATGTTATTTTATGTGTATTCGTATATATATTTTGAAAGAAATATACATTGTTTTATGTGCATTTTGCAAATTTTTTCAATATAAATTTACCTTATTGTACGTGCATTTTGTATATTAATTTTAATACAAATTTAATTATTCTATGAGTATTTTTGTATATGTATTTTCATAAAAAAAAATGCTTTATTTTATGGGTATTTTGCATCTTTATTTTCATACAAATCTACCTTATTTTATTGATATTCTGTGTATTTATTTTGATACGATTTTACATTATTCTATGTATATTTTGTATATATATTTCATACAAATGAACGTAATTTTATGTGAATTTGTTTTCATTTCATACAAATTTATATTATTTTATGTGTATTTTGTACATGTATTTAAATACAAATTTAACTAATTATATGTGTATTATGTATATCTATTTTCATACAAATTGAAATTAATTTTGTGTATTTTAGTATATATTTTTATTCAGATTTTCGTAATTTTATGTGAATTTTGTATATTTATTTTCCTTCAAATATACATTCTTTTATCGGAATTTTGTTTATTTATTTTGATACGAATTTTCATTATTTTAGGTGTATTTGATATATATATTTTTATACTTATTTACATAGTTTTATATGTATTTTGAATATATATTTTCATAGAAATTTACTCTATTTTATGTGTATTCGTATATATATATTGATACAAATTTACATTATTTATATGTATTTCGCATATCTATTTCAATACAAATTTTCTTTATTGTATGTGCCTTTTGTATATTTATTTTGATGCAAATTTAATTATTTTATGTGTATTTTTGTATATATATCTTTAAACAAATATGCGTTATTATATGGGTATTTTGCATCTTTATTTTCATACAAATTTACATTATTTTATTGATTATCTGTTTATTTATTTTGATACGATTTTACGTTATTCTGTGTATTTTGTATATATATTTTTAGACATATTTACATTATTAAATGTATATTTTGTATATATATTTTATGGAAATTTACGTTATCTTATGTATATTTGTTTATATATTTTCATACAAATTTACATTATTTTATGTGTATTTTGTATATGTATTTCAATAAAAATTTGCCTAATTTCATTTGCATTTTGCATATCTATTTTCAAACAAATTTAAATTATTTTTGTGTATTTTTGTATTATTTTTATACAAATTTTTTTTTATTTGTATTTTGTATATATATTTTCCAACACAGATACATTCTTTTAGAGGAAATTTTGTTTATTTATTTTGATACGAATTTACATTATTTAATGTGCATTTTTTATATATATTTTTCTATGTATTTACATTATTTTATGTGTATTTTGTATATATATTTTCATAAAAATTTACGTAATTTTATTGTGTGTATTCGTATATATTTTGATAAAAAAATTCATTATTTTATGTGTTTTTTGCATATCTATTTCAATAAAAATCTACCTTATTGTATGTGTATTTTGTATATTTATTTTAATACAAATTTAATTATTTTATGTGTATTTTTGTATATATATTTTTTTAAATATAAGATATTTTATGGGTATTTTGCATCTTTAATTTTATAAATTTTTACATTACGTACATATCTTTTATACGTATTTACATTATTTAATGTGTATTTTGTTTATATATTTTTATACAAATTTACGTTAATATATGAGTATTTGAATATATATTTTGATACAAATTTACACTATTTTATGTATTTTCTATATTTATTTCAATTCGCATTTAGCTTATTTTATGTGTCTTTTGTATATCTATTTTCATACAAATTTAAATATTTTTGTTTATTTTTGTATTAAGTTTTATACAATTTTACGTTAATTTATGTGTATTTTGTATATTTATATTTATACAAGTAAACATTCTTTTATTGGCATTTAGTTTATTTATTTTGATACGAATATACATTATTTTATGTGTATTTTGTATACATTTTCTTATACGTATTTACTTCATTTTATGTGTTTTTTGTATATATATTTTATAGAAATCTACGTTATTTTATGTGTATTCGTATGTATATTTTGAAACAAATTTACATTGTTTTATATGTATTTTTCATATCTATTTCAATACAAATTTACCTTATTGTATGTGCATTTTGTATATTTATTGTAATACAAATTTAAATATTTTATGTGCATTTTGGTATATATATTTACATAAAAAATGCGTTGTTTTATGGGTATTTTGCATCTTTATTTTCATACAAATTTACATTATTTTATTAATATTCTCTGTATTTATTTTGATACTATTTTATATTATTCTATTTGAGTTTTGTATATATTTTTTTATACATATTTACATCATTTAATGTGTATTTTCTATATATATTTCATACAAATTTTCGTTATTATAAGTGTATTTGTTTATATATTTTTATTCAAATTTATATTATTTTATGTGTATTTTGTATATGTATTTCAATAGAAATTTACCTAATTTAGTGTATTTTGTATATATATTTTATAGAAATTTAAATTATTTTTTGTGTATTTTTGTATAGAGTTTTATTCAAATTTACAATATTTTATGTGTATTTTGTATATCTATTTTCATACAAATACACATTCTTTTATTGATATTTTGTTTATTTATTTTGATGCGAATTTACATAATTTAATGTGTATTGTGTATATATATTTTTATAAGTATGTACGTCATTTCATGTGTATTTTGCATATATATTTCTATAGAAATATACGTTATTTTTTATGTATTCGTATATATATTTTGAAACAAATATACATTGTTTTATGTGCATTTTGCATATTTTTTCAATACAAATTTACCTTATTGTACGTGCATTTTGTATATTAATTTTAATACAAATTTAGCTATTCTATGTGTATTTTTGTATATGTATTTTTATAAAAATATGCTTTATTTTATGGGTATTTTGCATCTTTATTTTCATACAAAATTACATTATTTTTTTGATATTCTGTGTTTTTATTTTGATACGATTTTACATTATTCTATGTATATTTTGTATATCTATTTTATACCAATGTACGTTATTTTATGTGAATTTGTTTTCATTTCATACAAATTTACATTATTTTATGTGAATTTTGTACATGTATTTAAATACAAATTTAACTAATTATATGTGTATTTTGTATATCTATTTTCATACAAATTGAAATTAATTTTGTGTATTTTTGTATATATTTTTATTCAAATTTTCGTAATTTTATGTGTATTTTGTATATTTATTTTCCGACAAATATACGTTCTTTTATCGGAATTTTATTTATTTATTTTGATACGAATTTTCTTTTTTTTTTAGGTGTATTTGAAATATATATTTTTATACTTATTTACATAATTTTATATGTATTTTGAATATATATTTTCATAGAAATTTACTCTATATGTATATGTATAGAAAATACACATGAAATAATCTAAATTCGTATCGAAATAAATGAACAAAATACCGATAAAATAATGTAATTTTGAATGAAAATATATATAGAAAATACACATAAAATAACGTAAATACAAATAAATATATACTCATAAAATGATTTGAATTTGAATGAAAATATATATATAAAAATAAACTTAAAATAAGGCAAATTTATAATGAAATATATATACAAAATACACATAAAATAATGTAGATTTGTTTCAAAATATATATACGAATACACATAAAATAACGTAGATTTCTATAGAAATATATATACAAAATACACATGAAATGTTGTAAATACTTATAAAAATATATATATACAAAATACACATTAAATAATGTAAATTCGTGTCAAAATAAATAATTAAAATATCAATAAAAGAATGTGTATTTATATGAAAATACATATACAAAATACACATAAAATAACGTAAATTTGTATAAAACTATATATAAAAATACACAAACAAGTTAAATTTGTATGAAAATAAATATACAAAATACACATAAAACTAGGTAAATTTGTAAAGAAATACATATACAAAATACACATAAAATAATGTAAATTTGAATGAAAATATATAAACAAATACACTTAAATTAACATAAATTTGTATAAAATATATATTAAAAATACTCATTAAATAATGTAAATATGTATAAAAATATATATACAAAATACACATTAAATAATGTAAATTCACGTCAAAATAAATAAACAAAATGTCAATAAAAGAATGTGTATTTGTATAAAAATAAATATACAAAATACACAAAAGATAACATAAATTTGTATAAAACTATATACAAAAATACACAAAAATAATTTAAATTTGTATGAAAATAAATATACAAAATACACATAAGATAACAAAAATTTATTGAAATACATATACAAAATACACATAAAATACTGTAAATTTGAATGAAAATACATAAACAAATACACTTAAAATAACGTAAATTTGTATAAAAAAATATATACAAAACACAAATAGAATAATGTAAAATCGTATCAAAATAAATACACAGAATATTAATAAAATAATGTAAATTTGTATGAAAATAAAGAAGCAAAATACCCATAAAATAACGCATTTTTTTTAATATATATACAAAAATACACATAAAAAATTTATTTGTATTAAAATAAATATACAAAATACACATACAATAAGGTAAATCTGTATTGAAATAGATGTGCAAAATACATATAAAACAATGTAAATTTGTTTCAAAATAACGTAGATTTGTATAAAAATATATATACAAAATACACGTAAAATGAAGTAAATACGTATAAAAAAATGTATACAAAATACACATAAAATAATGTAAATTCGTATCAAAATAAATAAACAAAATATCAATAAAAGAATGTGTATTTGTATAAATATAAATATACAAAATACATAATAACGTAAATTTGTATAAAACTATATACAAAAATACACAGAAGTAATTAAATTCGTATGAAAATAGATATACAAAATACAGATAAAATAAGCTAAATTTGAATTGAAATGTATATACAAAATACATAAAATAATGTAAATTTGTATCAAAATATTTAAAAAATACATATAATAACGTAAATTTGTTTAAAAATATATAAACAAAATACACATTAAGTAATGTAAATACGTATAAAAAATATGTACAAAATACACATATAATCATGTAATTCGTATCAAACTAAATAAACAAAATAGCAATAAAATAATGTAAATTTGTATGAGAAAACATATACAAATACATATAAAATTACGCTAATTTCTATAAAAATATATGTCCAAAAATGAACGTAAAATAAATTAACTTTGGATAAAAATATATATACAAAACACACATTAAATAATGTAAATGCGTACATAAAATAACCTAAATTTGTATAAAACTATATACAAAAATACAGAAAAATAATTTAAATTTGTATGAAAAGAAATATACAAAATACACATAAAATTAGGTTAATTTCTATTGAAATACATATACAAAATACACATAAAACAATGTAAATTTGAAAGAAAATATATAAACAAATACACATATAATAACGTAAATTTGTATGAAATATATATACAAAATACACATTAAATAATGTAAATATGTATAAAAAAATATAAAAAACACAAATAGAATAATGTAAAATCGTATCAAAATATATACACAGAATATTAATAAAATAATGTAAATTTGTATGAAAATTAAGATGCAAAATACCTATAAAATAACACATTTTTTATAAAATTTTTGATACCAAAATACATATAAAATATTTGAATTTGTATCAAAATAAATATACAAAATGCACATACAATAAGGTAAATTTGTATTGAAATAGATATGCAAAATACATATAAAATAATGTAAATTTGTTTCAAAATATATATGCGAATACTCATAAAATAACGTAGATTTCTATAAAAATACATATACAAAATAAACATAAAATTAAGTAAATACGTATAAAAAAATGTATACAAAATACACATAAAATAATGTAAATTCGTATAAATATAAATAAACAATATAGCAATAAAAGAATGTGTATTTGTATAAATATAAATATACAAAATACACATAAAATAACGTAAATTTATATAAAACTATATACATAAAATAACGCAAATTTCTATAAAAATATATGTACAAAAATGAACATAAAATAAATTTGCATAAAAATATATATACAAAACACACATTAGATAATGTAAATGAGTATAAAAATATGTATACAAAATACCTATGAAATAATCTAAATTCGTATCGAATTAAATTAAGAAAATACCAATATAATAATGTAATTTTGGATGAAAATATATATACAAAATACACATAAAATAACCTAAATACAAATACAAATATACACTAAAATAATTTAAAATTGAATGAAATAAATATACAAAATAAACATAAATAAGGTAAATTTGTAATGAAATATATGAAAAAATACTCATAAAATAATATAAATTTGTATGAAAATATATACAAATACACATTAAATAACATGAATTTGTATAAAATTTGTATCAAAATATATACTTATACACACAATAAAATAACGTAATTTTTTTTATGAAAATGTATATACAAAATACACAAAATAATTTAAATACGTAGAAAAATATATATACAAAAAACACATAAAATAATGTAAATATGTATGAAAATATATAAACAAATACACATAAAATAATGTAAATTTGGATAAAATATATATACAAAATGAACATTAAATAATGTAAATATGTATAAAAAAATATATACAAAAAACACATAGAATAATGTTAAATCGTATCAAAATAAATAAAGAGAATATCAATAAAATAATGTAAATTTGTATGAAAATAAAGCTGCAAAATATCCATATAATAACGCATATTTGCATAAAAATATATATACAAAAATACATATAAAATAATTAAATTTGTATTAAAATAAATATACAAAATGCACGTACAATAAAGTAAACTTGTATTGAAATAGATATGCAAAATACACATTAATAATGTAAATTTGTATCAAAATATATATACGAATACTCATAAAATAGAGTAAATTTCTATGAAAATATACATACAAAATAGATATACAAAATACACATGTAACTAGTTAAATTTGTATTTAAATACATGTACAAAAAACACATAAAATAATGTAGATTTGTATGAAATGAAAACAAATACATTTTATATAAAATATATATACAAAATACACATAGAATAATGTAAAAATATATCAAAATAAATACACAGAATATCAATAAAATAATGTAAATTTGTATGAAAATAAAGATGCAAAATACCCATAAAATAAAGCATATTTTTATAAAAATACATATACAAAAATACACATAGATTAATCAAATTTGTATTAAAATAAATATACAAAATGCACATACAATAAGGTAAATTTGTATTGAAAAAATATGCAAAATACACATAAAACAATGTAAATTTGTTTCAAAATATATACGAATACACATAAAATAACGCAGATTTCTATAGAAATATATATACAAAATACACTTGAAATAATGTAAATACGTATAAAAATATATATAAAAAATACACATTAAATAATGTTAATTCGTGTCAAAATAAATAAACAAAATATCATGAAAAGAATGTGTATTTGTATGAAAATAGATATACAAAATACACATAAAATAACCTAAATTTGTATAAAACTATAAACAAAAATACACAAAAATAATTTAAACTTGTATGAAAATAAATATACAAAAAACATATAAAATTAGGTAAATATGTATTGAAATACATATACAAAATACACATAAAATAATGTAAATTTGAATGAAAATATATAAACATATAGACTTAAAATAACGTAAATTTGTATCAAATATATATACAAAAAACACATTAAATAATGTAAATATGTATAAAAAAATATATACAAAACACAAATAAAATAATGTAAAATCGTATGAAAATAAATACTGAAAATATTAATAAAATAATGTAAGTTTGTATGAAAATTAAGATGCAAAATACCCATAAAATAACGCTTTTTTTTTAAATATATATACGAAAAAACATAAAATATTTGATTTTGTATTAAAATAAATATATATATAAAATACACATAAAATAAGCTAAATTAAATGAAAAATATATACAAAATACACACAGAATAATGTAAAATCGTATCAAAATAAATACACAGAATATCAAGAAAATAATGTAATTTTGTATGAAAATAAAGATGCAAAATACCCATAAAATAAAGCATATTTATTTAAAAATACATATACAAAAATACACATAGAATAATTAAATTTGTATTAAAATTAATATACAAAATGCACGTACAATAAGGTAAATTTGTATTGAAAAAATATACAAAATGCACATTAAAGCGTAAATTTGTTTAAAAATCTATATACGAATACACATAAAATGACGCAGATTTCTATAGAAATATATATACAAAATACACTTGAAATAATGTAAATACGTATAAAAATATATATACAAAATACACATTAAATAATGTTAATTCGTGTCAAAATAAATAAACAAAATATCATGAAAAGAATGTGTATTTGTATGAAAATAGATATACAAAATACACATAAAATAACCTAAATTTGTATAAAACTATATACAAAAATACACAAAAATAATTTAAACTTGTATGAAAATAAATATACAAAAAACATATAAAATTAGGTAAATTTGTATTGAAATACATATACAAAATACACATAAAATAATGTAAATTTGAATGAAAATATATAAACATATAGACTTAAAATAACGTAAATTTGTATCAAATATATATACAAAAAACACATTAAATAATGTAAATATGTATAAAAAAATATATACAAAACACAAATAAAAAAATGTAAAATCGTATCAAAATAAATACAGAAAATATTAATAAAATAATGTAAATTTGTATGAAAATTAAGATGCAAAATACCCATAAAATAATGCATTTTTTATAAAAATATATATACGAAAAAACATAAAATATTTGATTTTGTATTAAAATAAATAGATATACAAAATACTCATAAAATAAGCTAAATTTGAATTGAAATATATATACAAAATACATAAAATAATGTAAATTTGTATCAAAATACTTATACAAATACACATATAATAACGTAAATTTGTATAAAAATATACAAACAAAATACACATTAAATAATGTAAATACGTATAAAAAATGTACAAAATACACAAATAATCATGTAATTCGTATCAAAATAAATAGACAAAATACCAATAAAATAATGTAAATTTCTATGAGAAAACATATACAAAATACACATAAATAACGCAAATATCAATAAAAATATATATAATATAATATGTTTTTAAACATATTTAAAATATTTAATGTATATTTTGTATATATATTTTATCCAAATTTACGTTATGTTATATATATTTGTTTATATATTTTCATACAAATTTACATTATTTTATGTGAGTTTTGTATATGTATTTCAATACAAATTTGCTTAACTTTATGTGTATTTTGCATATCTATTTTCAAACAAATTTAAATTATTTTTGTGTATTTTTGTATATATTTTTATACAAATTTTAGTTATTTTATTTGTTTTTTGTATATATATTTTCCTACAAATATACATTCTTTTATTGGAATTTTGTGTATTTAATCTTTTACGAATTTACATTATTTTATGTGTATTTTGTATATATATTTTTCTACGTATTTAAATTATTTTATGTGTATTTTATATATACATTTTCATAAAAATTTATGTTATTTTATTGTGTGTATTCGTATATATTTTGAAACAAATTTTATACAAATTCATGTTATTTTATGTGTATTTGTATATATATTTTCATACAAATTTATATTATTTTATGTGTATTCTTACATATATTTTATTACAAATTTACCTTATTTTATGTTTATTTTCTATATTTATTTCATTTAATATAATCAAATTTAAATTTATTGTATATGCATTTTGTATATTAATTTTAATACAAATTTAATTATTCTATGTGTATTTTTCTATATGTATTTTTATAAAAATATGCTTTATTTTATGGGTATTTTGCATCTTTATTTTCATACAAATTTACGTTATTTTATTGATATTCTGCTCATTCATTTTGATACGATTTGACATTATTCTATGTGTATTTTGTATATATTTTTCATACAAATTTACGTTATTTTATGTGTATTTATATATTTTGACACAAATTTACAATATTTTATGGGTATTTTGTATATATATTTCAAAAAAATTTACCTAGTTTTATGTGTATTTTGAATATCTATTTTCATTCAAACTCAAATTATTTTTATGTATTTTTGTATATATTTCAATACAAATTTTAGTTAGGTTATGTGTATTTTGTAAATCTATTTTCATTCAAATATATATTATTTTATTGGTATTTTGTTGATTTATATTGATACGAATTTACATTATTTTATATGTACTTTGTATATATATTTTTATACGCATTTACATTATTTAATATTTATTTTGAGTATATAATTTTATACAAATTCATGGTATTTTATGTGTATTTGTATATATATTTTCATATAAATTTACATTATTTTATGTGTATTTTGTACATATATTTCATTACAAATCTACCTTATTTTGTTTATTTTGTATGTGTATTTTGTACATCTATATTTATACAAATACACATTCTTTTATTGGTATTTTGTTTATTTATTTTGTTTCGAATTTACATTATTTTATGTGTATTTTGTTTACAGTTTTTTATACGTATTTACTTAATTTTATGTGTATTTTGTATATATATTTTTATAGAAATCTACGTTATTTTATGTGTATTCGTACATATATTTTGAAACAAATTTACATTGTTTTATATGTACAATAAGGTAAATTTGTATTGAAATAGATATGCAAAATACATATAAAGCAATGTAAATTTGTTTCAAAATATGTATACGAATACACCTAAAATAACGTAGATTTCTATAAAAATATATATACAAAATACACATAAAATGAAGTAAATACGTATAAAAATGTATACAAAATACACATAAAATAATGTAAATTCGTATCAAAATAAATAAACAAAATACCAATAAAAGAATGTGTATTTGTATAAATATAAATATACAAAATACACATAAAATAACGTAAATTTATATAAAACTATATACAAAAATACACAGAAGTAATTAAATTTGTATGAAAATATATACAAAACACACAGAAAATGAGCTAAATTTGAATTGAAATATATATACAAAATACATGAAATAAAGTAAATTGGTATCAAAATATTTATACAAATACACATATAATAACGTAAATTTGTATGAAAATATATAAACAAAAAACACATTAAATAATGTAAATACGTATAAAAAAATGTGTACAAAATACACATATAATCATGTAATTCGTATCAAAATAAATAAACAAAATACCAATAAAATAATATAAATTTGTATGAGTAAACGTGTATAAATATAAATGTACAAAATACACATACAAAATAAACATAAAATAAGGTAAATTTGTAATGAAATATATGTACAAAATACACATAAAATAATGTAAATTTATATGAAAATATATATACAAATACACAAAAATATCATGAAAAGAATGTGTATTTGTATGAAAATAAATAATAGATAATAAATTTGTATGAAATATATATGCAAGATATACATTAAATAATGTAAATATGTATAAAAAAATATATATACAAAAAACAAATAGAATAATGTAAGATCGTATCAAAATAAATACACCGAATATTAATAAAATAATGTAAATTTGTATGAAAATAAAGATGCAAAATTCCCATCAAATAGCGCATTTCTTATAAAAATATATATACCAAAATACACATAAAATATTTAAATTTGTATTGAAATAAATGTACAAAATGCACATACAATAAGGTAAACTTCTATTGAAAGAGATATGCAAAAATACATATAAAACAAAGTAAATTTGTTTCAAAATATATATACGAATACACATAAAATAACGTAGATTTCTATAAAAATATATATACAAAATACACATAAAATTAGGTAAATACGTATAAAAAAATGTAAACAAAATACACATAAAATAATATAAATTCGAAACAAAATAAATAAACAAAATACCAATAAAAGAATGTGTATTTGTATAAATATAAATGTACAAAATACACATACAAAATAAACATAAAATAAGGTAAATTTGTAATGAGATATATGTACAAAATACACAAAAAATAATGAAAATTTATATGAAAATATATATACAAATACACATAAAATACCATGAATTTGTTTAAAATTATATATTCAAAATAAATATTAAATAATGTAAATGCGTATAAAAATATATATAAAAAGTACATATAAAATAATGTAAATTCGTATCAAGATAAATCAACAAAATACCAATAAAATAATATATATTTGATTGAAAATAGATTTACAAAATACACATAACATAACTAAAATTTTTATTGAAATATATACAAAAATACATAAAAATAATTTGAGTTTGTATGAAAATAGATATTCAAAATACACATAAAACTAGGTAAATTTCTTTTGAAATATATATACAAAATACCCATAAAATATTGTAAATTTGTGTCAGAATATATAAACAAATACACATAAAATAACGTAAATTTGTTTGAAAAATATATACAAAATACACATAGAATAATGTCAAATCGTATCAAAATGAATGAGCAGAATATCAATAAAATAACGTAAATTTGTATGAAAATAAAAATGCAAAATACCCATAAAATAAAGCATATTTTTATAAAAATACATATACAAAAATACACATAAAATAATTAAATTTGTATTAAAATTAATATACAAAATGCATATACAATAAGGTAAATTTGTATTGAAAAAATATGCAAAATACACATAAAAGTGTAAATTTGTTTAAAAATCGATATACGAATACACATAATATAACGTAGATTTCTATAGAAAGATATATACAAAATACACATGAAATGATGTAAATACGTATAAAAATATATATACAAAATACACATTAAATAATTTAAATTCTCGTCAAAATAAATAAACAAAATATCAATAAAAGAATGTGTATTTGTATGAAAATAGATATACAAAATACTCATAAAATAACCTAAGTTTGTATAAAACTATATAAAAAAATACACAAAAATAATTTAAATTTGTATGAAAATAAATATACAAAATACACAAAATTATTTTGTATATCTATTTTATACAAATGTACGTTATTTCATGTGAATTTGTTTTCATTTCATACAAATTTACATTATTTTATGTGTATTTTGTACATGTATTTAAATACAAATTTAACTAATTACATATTTTTATAAAAATACATATACAAAAATACACAGATTAATCAAATTTGTATTAAAATTAATATACAAAATGGACATACAATAAGGTAAATTTGTATTGAAAAAATATGCAAAATACACATAAAACAATGTAAATTTGTTTCAAAATATATATTCGAATACACATAAAATAACGCAGATTTCTATAGAAATATATATACAAAATACACTTGAAATAATGTAAATACGTATAAAAATATATATACAAAATACACATTAAATAATGTTAATTCGTGTCAAAATAAATAAACAAAATATCATGAAAAGAATGTGTATTTGTATGAAAATAGATATACAAAATACACATAAAATAACCTAAATTTGTATAAAACTATATACAAAAATAAACAAAAATGATTTAAACTTGTATGAAAATAAATATACAAAAAACATATAAAATTAGGTAAATTTGTATTGAAATACATATACAAAATACACATAAAATAATGTAAATTTGAATGAAAATATATAAACATATAGACTTAAAATAACGTAAATTTGTATCAAATATATATACAAAAAACACATTAAATAATGTAAATATGTATAAAAAAAATATATACAAAACACAAATAAAATAATGTAAAATCGTATCAAAATAAATACAGAAAATATTAATAAAATAATGTAAATTTGTACGAAAATTAAGATGCAAAATACCCATAAAATAACGCATTTTTTATAAAAAATATATATACGAAAAAACATAAAATATTTGATTTTGTATTAAAATAAATAGATATACAAAATACACATAAAATAAGCTAAATTTGAATTGAAATATATATATACAAAATACATAAAATAATGTAAATTTGTATCAAAATACCTATACAAATACACATATAATAACGTAAATTTGTATAAAAATATATAAACAAAATACACATTAAATAATGTAAATACGTATAAAAAAATGTAAAAAATACACAAATAATCATGTAATTCGTATCAAAATAAATAGACACAATACCAATAAAATAATGTAAATTTCTATGAGAAAACATATACAAAATACACATAAATAACGCAAATATCAATAAAAATATATATAATATAATATATTTTTATACATATTTAAAATATTTAATGTATATTTTGTATATATATATTTTATCCAAATATACGTGATTTTATATGTATTTGTTTATATATTTTCATACAAATTTACATTATTTTATGTTAGTTTTGTATATGTATTTCAATACAAATTTGACTAACTTTATGTGTATTTTGCATATCTATTTTCAAACAAATTTAAATTATTTTTGTGTATTTTTGTATATATTTTTATACAAATTCTAGTTATTTTATTTGTTTTTTGTATATATATTTTCCTACAAATATACATTCTTTTATTTAAATTTTACGAATTTACATTATTTTATGTGTATTTTGTATATATATTTTTCTACGTATTTAAACTATTTTATGTGTATTTTATATATACATTTTCATAAAAATTTACGTTATTTTATTGTGTGTATTCGTATATATTTTGAAACATTTTATACAAATTCATGTTATTTTATGTGTATTTGTATATATATTTTCATACAAATTTATATTATTTTATGTGTATTCTTACATATATTTTATTACAAATTTACCTTATTTTATGTTTATTTTGTATATTTATTTAATTCAATTTTAAATTATTTAATGTGTATATTTGTATTTGTATTTAGGTTATTTTATGTGTGTTTTCTATATATTTTCATCCAAAATTACATTATTTTATTGTTATTTTCTTAATTTAACTCGATACGAATTTAGATTATTTCATAGGTATTTTGTATACATATTTTTATACTCATTTACATTATCTAATGTGTGTTTTGTATATATTTTTTTATGCAAACTAATTTTATGTGCATTTTTGTACATATATTTTTATAGAAATTTAAAACGTTATTTTATGTGTATTTTGTATATGTTTTCTCATACAAATTTACATTATTTAATTAGTTTTTTGTTTATTTATTTTGATACAAATGACTTGATTATTGGTGTATTTTGTAAATATTTTTTATACGTATTTACATTACTTAATGTGTATTTTGTTTATATATTTTTTTACAAATTTACGTTATTATATGTGTATTTGTTAAAAATATTTTGAAACGAATTTACTTTATTTTATGTATTTTGTATATATATTTCAATTCAAATTTAACTTATTTTGTGTGTATTTTGTATATCTATTTTCATGCAAATTTAATTACTTCTGTGTATTTTTGTATATAGTTTTATACAAATTTACGTTATTTTATGTGCATATTGTATATTTATATTTATACAAATACACATTCTCTTATTGGTATTTTGTTTATTTATATTTATACGAATTTACATTATTTTATGTGTATTTTGTATACATTTTTGATTCGTATTTACTTAATTTTATTTGTATTTTGTATATATATATATTTATAGAAATCTACGTTATTTTATGTGTATTCGTATATATATTTTGAAACAAATTTACATTGTTTTATATGTTTTTTGCATATCTATTTCAATACAAATTTACCTTATTGTATGTGCATTTTGTATATTTATTTTAATACAAATTCAAATATTTTATGTGTATTTTGGTATATATAATTTTATAAAAAATGCGTTATTTTATAGGTATTTTGCATCTTAGTTTTCATACAAATGTACATTATTTTATTAATATTCTGTGTATATATTTTGATACGATTTTATATTATACTATTTGTGTTTTGTATATATTTTTTTATACATATTTTCATTATTTAATGTGTATTTTTTATATATATTTTATACAAATTAACGTCATTTTAAGTGTATTTGTTTATATAATTTCATTCAAATTTACATTATTTTAAGTGTATTTTGTATATGTATTTCAATACAAATTTACCTAATTTTATGTGTATTTTGTATATTTATTTTCATACAAATTTAAATTATTTTGTGTTTTTTTGTATATACATATAGAGTAAATTTCTATGAAAATATATATTCAAAATACATATAAAATTATGTAAATAAGTATAAAAATATATATATCAAATACACCTAAAAAAATGAAAATTCGTATCAAAATAGATAAACAAAATTACGATAAAAGAACGTATATTTGTAGGAAAATAAATATACAAAATACACATAAAATTACGAAAATTTGAATAAAAATATATACAAAAAAACAAAAAAATAAATTTCAATTTGTATGAAAATAGATATACAAAATACGCATATAATTAGTTAAATTTGTATTTAAATATTTGTACAAAATACACATAAAATAATGTAAATTTGTATTAAATTAAAAAAACAAATTCACATAAAATAACGCACATTTGTATAAAATAGATATACAAAATATACATAGAATAATGTAAAATCGTATCAAAATAAATACACAGAATATCAATAAAATAATGTAATTTTGTATGAAAATAAAGATGCAAAATACCCATAAAATAAAGCATATTTTTTTAAAAATACATATACAAGAATACACATAGAATAATTAAATTTGTATTAAAATTAATATACAAAATGCACGTACAATAAGGGAAATTTGTATTGAAAAAATATACAAAATGCACATAAAACAATGTATATTTGTTTCAAAATATATATACGAATACACATAAAATAACGTATATTTCTATAGAAATATATATACAAAATACACATGAAATGACGTAAATACGTATAAAAATATATATACACAATATACATTAAATAATGGAAATTCGCATCAAAATAAATAAACAAAATATCAATAAAAGAATGTGTATTTGTATGAAAATAGATATACAAAATACACATAAAATATTGTAAATTTGTATAAAACTCTATTAAAAAAAAACACAAAAATAATTTAAATTTGTTTAAAAATATATATACAAAATACACATAAAACTAGTTAAATTTCTATTGAAATACATATACAAAATACACATAAAATAATGTAAATTTGAATGAAAATATATAAACAAATACACTTAAAATAACGTAAATTTGTATGAAATATATATAGAAAATACACATTAAATAATGTAAATATGTATAAAAAAATATATACAAAACACAAATAGAATAATGTAAAATAGTATCAAAATAAATACACAGAATATTAATAAAATAATGTAAATTTGTATGAAAATAAAGACGCAAAATACCCATAAAACAACGCATTTTTTATGAAAATATATATACCAAAATACACATAAAATATTTAAATTTGTATTACAATAAATATACAAAATGCACATACAATAAGGTAAATTTGTATTGAAATAGATATGCAAAATACACATAAAACAATGTAAATTTGTTTCAAAATATATATACGAATACACATAAAATAACGTAGGTTTCTATAAAAATCTATATACAAAATACACATAAAATGAAGTAAATACGTATAAGAAAATGTATACAAAATACACATAAAATAATGTAAACTCGTATCAAAATAAATAAACTAAATGCCAATAAAAGAATGTTTACTTGTATAAATATAAATATACAAAATACACATAAAATAACGTAAAATTGTATAAAACTATATACAAAAATAAACAAAAATACTTAAATTTGTATGAAAATAGATATACAAAAGACACATAAAATAAGCTAAATTTGAATTGAAATAAATATAGAAAATACATAAAATAATGTAAATTTGTATCAAAATATATATTTAAATACACATATATTAAAATTAATATACAAAATGCGTATATAATAAGGTAAATTTGTATTGAAAAAATATGCAACATACACGTTTACTCATACAAATTTATATTATTTTATTGGTATTTTGTTTATTTATTTTGATACGAATTACATGATTATATGTGTATTTTGTACATATTTTTTATACGTATTTACAATATTTAATGTGTATTTTGTTTATATATTTTCATACAAATTTACGTTATTATATGTGTATTTGTATAAATATTTTTATACAAATTTATTTTATTTCATGTATTTTGTATATATATTTCAATTAAAATTTAGCTTATTTTGTGTGTATTTTGTATATATTTTCATACAAATTTCATTACTTCTGTGTATTTTTGTATATAGTTTTATATAAATTTACGCAAAATCTATTTACACAAATAGAATAATGTAAAATAGTATCAAAATAAATACACAGAATATTAATAAAATAATGTAAATTTGTATGAAAATAAAGACGCAAAATACCCATAAAACAACGCATTTTTTATGAAAATATATATACCAAAATACACATAAAATATTTAAATTTGTATTACAATAAATATACAAAATGCACATACAATAAGGTAAATTTGTATTGAAATAGATATGCAAAATACACATAAAACAATGTAAATTTGTTTCAAAATATATATACGAATACACATAAAATAACGTAGGTTTCTATAAAAATCTATATACAAAATACACATAAAATGAAGTAAATACGTATAAGAAAATGTATACAAAATACACATAAAATAATGTAAACTCGTATCAAAATAAATAAACTAAATGCCAATAAAAGAATGTTTACTTGTATAAATATAAATATACAAAATACACATAAAATAACGTAAAATTGTATAAAACTATATACAAAAATAAACAAAAATACTTAAATTTGTATGAAAATAGATATACAAAAGACACATAAAATAAGTATAGAAATAAATATAGAAAATACATAAAATAATGTAAATTTGTATCAAAATATATATTTAAATACACATATATTAAAATTAATATACAAAATGCGTATATAATAAGGTAAATTTGTATTGAAAAAATATGCAACATACACGTTTACTCATACAAATTTATATTATTTTATTGGTATTTTGTTTATTTATTTTGATACGAATTACATGATTATATGTGTATTTTGTACATATTTTTTATACGTATTTACAATATTTAATGTGTATTTTGTTTATATATTTTCATACAAATTTACGTTATTATATGTGTATTTGTATAAATATTTTTATACAAATTTATTTTATTTCATGTATTTTGTATATATATTTCAATTAAAATTTAGCTTATTTTGTGTGTATTTTGTATATATTTTCATACAAATTTCATTACTTCTGTGTATTTTTGTATATAGTTTTATATAAATTTACGTTATTTTATGTGTATTTTGTATATTTATATTTATACAAATACACATTCTTTTATTGGTATTTTGTTTATTTATTTTGACAAGAATTTACATTATTTTATGTGTTTTTTGTATGCATTTTTTTATACGTATTTACTTCATTTTATGTGTATTTTGTATATATATTTTTATAGAAATCTACGTTATTTTATGTGTATTCGTATATATATTTTGAAACAAATTTACATTGTTTTATATGTATTTTGCATATCTATTTCAATACAAATTTACCTTATTGTATGTTTTTTTTGTATATTTATTTTAATACAAATTTAATTTGCACATAAAATAAGGTAAATTTGTATTGAAAGAGATATGCAAAAATACATATAAAACAATGTAAATTTGTTTCAAAATATATATACGAATACAAATAAAAAAACGTAGATTTCTATAAAAAATATATTTACAAAATACACTTGAAATTAAGTAAATACGTATAAAAAAATGTATACAAAATACACATAAAATAATGTAAATTCGAATTAAAATAAATAAACAAAATACCAATAAAAGAATGTGTATTTGGATAAATATAAATATACAAAATACACATACAAAATAAACATAAATAAGGTAGATTTGTAAAAAAATATATGTACAAAATACACATAAAATAATGTAAATTTATATAAAAATATATATACAAATACACATAAAATACCATGAATTTGTATAAAAATATATATTCAAAATAAATATTAAATAATGTAAAAGCGTATAAAAATATATATACAAAGTACATATAAAATAATGTAAATTCGTATCAATATAAATCAACAAAACACCAATAAAATAATATATATTTGAATGAAAATAAATTTACAAAATACACATAACATAACTAAAATTTGTATTAAAATATATACAAAAATACATAAAAATAATTTGAGTTTGTATGAAAATAGATATTCAAAATACATATAAAACTAGGTAAATTTCTTTTGAAATATATATACAAAATACCCATAAAATATTGTAAATTTGTGTCAAAATATATAAACAAATACACATAAAATAACTTAAAATAACGTAAATATGTATCAAATATATATACAAAAAACACATTAAATAATGTAAATATGTATAAAAAAATATATACAAAACATAAATAAAATAATGTAAAATCGTATCAAAATAAATACAGAAAATATTAATAAAATAATGTAAATTTGTATGAAAATTAAGATGCAAAATACCCATAAAATAACGCATTTTTTATAAAAATATATATACGAAAAAACATAAAATATTTGATTTTGTATTAAAATAAATAGATATACATTCTTTTATTGGTATTTTGTTTATTTATTTTGTTTCGAATTTACATTATTTTATGTGTATTTTGTTTACATTTTTTTATACGTATTTACTTAATTTTATGTGTATTTTGTATATATATTTTTATAGAAATCTACGTTATTTTATGTGTAATCGTATATATTTTGAAACAAATTTACATTATTTTATATGTATTTTTGCATATCTCTTTCAATAGAAGTTTACCTTATTGTATGTGCATTTTGTATATTTATTTCAATACAAATTTAAATATTTTATGTGTATTTTGGTATATATATTTTTATAAGAAATGCGCTGATGGGAATTTTGCATCTTTATTTTCATACAAATTTATATTATTTTATTAATATTCGGTGTATTTATTTTGATACGATTTTACATTATTCTATTTGTTTTTTGTATATATATATTTTTTATACATATTTACATTATTTAAATGTATCTTCCATATATATTACATACAAATTTATTATCTATTATTTATTTTCATACAAATACACATTCTTTTCATGATATTTTGTTTATTTATTTTGTCACGAATTTACATTACTTAATATGTATTTTATATATATATTTTTATACGTATTTACATAATTTCATGTGTATTTTGTATAATTATTTCTATAGAAATCTACGTTACTTTATGTGTATTCGTATATATATTTTGAAACAAATTTACACTGTTTTATTTGTATTTTGCGTTTTTTTTCAATACAAATTTACCTTATTGTATGTGTGCATTTTGTATATTAATTTTAATACAAATTTAATTATTCTATGTGTATTTTTGTATATGTATTTAAAAAAAATGCTTTATCTTATGGGTATTTTGCATCTTTATTTTCATACAAATTTAAATTATTTTATTGATATTCTGTGTACTTATTTTGATACGATTTTACATTATTCTATGTATAACAAAAATAAATACATACACAAAAATAGATATGCAAAATACATATAAACAATGTAAATTTGTTTCAAAATATATATACGAATACACATGAAATAAGGTAGATTTCTATAGAAATATATATTCAAAATACACATAAAATTAAGTAAATACGTATAAAAAATGTATACAAAATACACATAAAATAATGTAAATTAGTATCAAAATAAATAAACAAAATAATAAAAGAATGTGTATTTGTATAAATATATATATACAAAATACACATTAAATAATATAAATTTGTTTAAAACTATACAAAATACACATGAAATGATGTAAATACGTATAAAAATATATATACAAAATACACATTAAATAATGTAAATTCGTGTCAGAATAAATAAACAAAATATCAATAAAAGAATGTGTATTTGTAAGAAAATAGATAAACAAAATACACATAAAATAACCTAAATTTGTATCAAACTATATACAAAAATACACAAAATATTTTAAATTTGTATGAAAATAAATATACAAAATACACATAAAATTAGGTAAATTTGTATTGAAATACATACACAAAATACACATAAAATAATGTAAATTTGAATGAAAATACATAAACAAATACACTTAAAATAACGTAAATTTGTATAAAAAAAATATGTACAAAACACAAATAGAATAATGTAAAATCGTATCAAAATAAATACACAGAATATTAATAAAATAATGTAAATTTGTATGAAAATAAAGAAGCAAAATACCCATAAAATAACGCATTTTTTATTTATAAAAATATATATACCAAAATACACATCAAAAATTAATTTGTATTAAAATAAATATACAAAAAACACATACAATAAGGTAAATTTGTATTGAAATAGATATGCAAAATACATATAAAACAATGTAAATTTGTTTCAAAATATATATACGAATACACATAAAATAACGTAGATTTCTATAAAAATATATATACAAAATACACATAAAATGAAGTAAATCCGTATAAAAAAAATGTATACAAAATACACATAAAATAATGTAAATTCGTATCAAAATAAATAAACAAAATACCAATAAAAGAATGTGTATTTATATGAATATAAATATACAAAATACACATAAAATAACGTAAATTTATATAAAACTATATACAAAAATACACAGAAGTAATTAAATTTGTATGAAAATATATACAAAATACACACGAAATAAGCAAAATTTGAATTGAAATATATATTCAAAATACATGAAATAAAGTAAATTTGTATCACAATATTTATACAAATACACATATAATAACGTAAATTTGTATGAAAATATATAAACAAAATACACATTAAATAATGTAAATACGTATAAAAAAATATGTACAAAATACACATATAATCATGTAATTCGTATCAAAATAAATAAATAAAATACCAATAAAATAATATAAATTTGTATGAGTAAACGTGTATGTTGCATATTTTTTCAATACAAATTTACCTTATTATATACGCATTTTGTATATTAATTTTAATACAAATTTAATTATTCGATGTGTATTTTTGTATCTGTATTTTTATAAACATATGCTTTATTTTTTGGGTATTTTGCATCTTTATTTTCATACAAATTTACATTATTTTATTGATATTCTGCTCATTCATTTTGATACGAATTGACATTATTCTATGAGTAGTTTGTATATATTTTTCATACAAATTTACGTTATTTTATGTGTATTTGTTTATATATTTTGACACAAATTTACAATATTTTATGGGTATTTTGTATATACATTTCAAAAGAAATTTACCTAGTTTTATGTGTATTTTGTATATCTATTTTGATACAAACTCAAATTATTTCTATGTATTTTTGTATATATTAATACAAATTTTAGTTATGTTATGTGTATTTTGTAAATTTATTTTCATTCAAATATATATTATTTTATTGGTGTTTTGTTGATTTATATTGATACGAATTTACATTATTTTATATGTACTTTGTATATATATTTTTATACGCTTTTACATTATTTAATATTTATTTTGAATATATATTTTTATACAAATTCATGGTATTTTATGTGTATTTGTATATATATTTTTATATAAATTTACATTATTTTATGTGCATTTTGTACATATATTTTTTTATAAATCTACCTTATTTTATGTTTATTTTGTATATTTTGTATATTTATATTTATCCAAATACACATTCTTTTATTGGTATTTTGTTTATTTATTTTAATTCGAATTTACATTATTTTATGTGTATTTTGTATACATTTTTTATACGTATTTACTTAATTTTAAGTGTATTTTGTAAATATATTTTTATAGAAATCTACGTTTTTTTATTTGTATTCGTATATATATTTTGAAACAAATTTACATTGTTTTATATGTATTTTTGCATATCTCTTTAATACATATTTACCTTATTTTATGTGCATTTTGTATATTTATTTCAATGCAAATTTAAATATTTTATGTGTATTTTGGTATATATATTTTTATAAGATTACGAAAATTTGAATAAAAATATATACAAAAAAACAAAAAAATAAATTTCAATTTGTATGAAAATAGATATACAAAATACACATATAATTAGTTAAATTTGTATTTAAATACATGTACAAAATACACATAAAATAATGTAAATTTGTATGAAATGTAAACAAATTCACATAAAATTCGCGTCAAAATAAATAAACAAAATATCAATAAAAGAATGTGTATTTGTATGAAAATTGATATACAAAATACACATAAAATAATCTAAATTTGGATCAAACTATATACAAAAATACACAAAAATATTTTAAATTTGTATGAAAATAAATATACAAAATACACAAAATTAGGTAAATTTGTATTGAAATACATACACAAAATACACATAAAATAATGTAAATTTGAATGAAAATACATAAACAAATACACTTAAAATAACGTAAATTTGAATAAAAAAATATGTACAAAACACAAATAGAATAATGTAAAATCGTATCAAAATAAATACACAGAATATTAATAAAATAATGTAAATTTGTATGAAAATAAAGAAGCAAAATACCCATAAAATAACGCATTTTTTTATTTATAAAATTATATATACCAAAATACACATCAAAAAATTAAATTTGTATTAAAATAAATATACAAAAAACACATACAATAAGGTAAATTTGTATTGAAATAGATATGCAAAATACATATAAAACAATGTAAATTTGTTTCAAAATATATACGAATACACATAAAATAACGTAGATTTCTATAAAAATATATATACAAAATACACATAAAATGAAGTAAATACGTATAAAAAATGTATACAAAATACACATAAAATAATGTAAATTCGTATCAAAATAAATAAACAAAATACCAATAAAAGAATGTGTATTTGTATAAATATAAATATACAAAATACACATAAAATAACGTAAATTTATATAAAACTATATACAAAAATACACAGAAGTAATTAAATTTGTATGAAAATATATACAAAATACACACAAAATAAGCTAAATTTGAATTGAAATATATATACAAAATACATGAAATAAAGTAAATTTGTATCAAAATATTTATACAAATACACATATAATAACGTAAATTTGTATGAAAATATATAAACAAAATACACATTAAATAATGTAAATACGTATAAAAATATGTACAAAATACACATATAATCATGTAATTCGTATCAAAATAAATAAACAAAATACCAATAAAATAATATAAATTTGTATGAGTAAACGTGTATGTTGCATATTTTTTCAATACAAATTTACCTTATTATATACGCATTTTGTATATTAATTTTAATACAAATTTAATTATTCGATGTGTATTTTTTTATCTGTATTTGTATATATATTTTTATACGCTTTTACATTATTTAATATTTATTTTGAATATATATTTTTATACAAATTCATGGTATTTTATGTGTATTTGAATATATATATTTTTATATAAATTTACATTATTTTATGTGTATTTTGTACATATATTTTTATACAAATCTTCCTTATTTTATGGTTATTTTGTATGTGTATTTTTTATATTTATATTTATCCAAATACACATTCTTTTATTGGTATTTTGTTTATTTATTTTAATTCGAGTTTACATTATTTTATGTGTATTTTGTATACATTTTTTTATACGTATTTACTTAATTTTATATGTATTTTGTATATATATTTTATAGAAATCTACGTTTTTTATTTGTATTCGTATATATATTTTGAAACAAATTTACATTGTTTTATATGTATTTTTGCATATCTCTTTCAATACAAATTTACCTTATTGTATGTGCATTTTGTATATTTATTTCAATGCAAATTTAAATATTTTATGTGTATTTTGGTATATATATTTTTATAATATTACGAAAATTTGAATAAAAATATATACAAAAAAACAAAAAAAATAATTTCCATTTGTATGAAAATAGATATACAAAATACACATATAATTAGTTAAATTTGTATTTAAATACATGTACAAAATACACATAAAATAATGTAAATTTGTATGAAATGAAAACAAATTCACATAAAATTCGCGTCAAAATAAATAAACAAAATATCAATAAAACAATGTGTATTTGTATGAAAATAGATATACAAAATACACATAAAATAACCTAAATTTGTATCAAACTATATACAAAAATACACAAAAATATTTTAAATTTGTATGAAAATAAATATACAAAATACACATAAAATTAGGTAAATTTGTATTGAAATACATACACAAAATACACATAAAATAATGTAAATTTGAATGAAAATTCATAAACAAATACACTTAAAATAACGTAAATTTGTATAAAAAAATATGTACAAAACACAAATAGAATAATGTAAAATCGTATCAAAATAAATACACAGAATATTAATAAAATAATGTAAATTTGTATGAAAATAAAGAAGCAAAATACCAATAAAATAACGCATTTTTTTTAAATATATATACCAAAATACACATAAAAAAATTAAATTTGTATTAAAATAAATATACAAAAAACACATACAATAAGGTAAATTTGTATTGAAATAGATATGCAAAATACATATAAAACAATGTAAATTTGTTTCAAAATATATATACGAATACACATAATAACGTAGATTTCTATAAAAATATATATACAAAATACACATAAAATGAAGTAAATACGTATAAAAAAATGTATACAAAATACACATAAAATAATGTAAATTCGTATCAAAATAAATAAACAAAATTGCAATAAAAGAATGTGTATTTGTATAAATATAAATATACAAAATACACATAAAATAACGTAAATTTATATAAAACTATATACAAAAATACACAGAAGTAATTAAATTTGTATGAAAATATATACAAAATACACACAAAATAAGCTAAATTTGAATTGAAATACATATACAAAATACATGAAATAAAGTAAATTTGTATCAAAATATTTATACAAATACACATATAATAACGTAAATTTGTATGAAAATATATAAACAAAATACACATTAAATAATGTAAATACGTATAAAAAAATATGTACAAAATACACATATAATCATGTAATTCTTATCAAAATAAATAAACAAAATACCAATAAAATAATAAAAATTTGTATGAGTAAACGTGTATGTTGCATATTTTTTCAATACAAATTTACCTTATTATATACGCATTTTGTATATTAAATTTAATATATGTGTATTTGAATATATATTTTGATACAAATTTACATTATTTTATGTATTTTCTATATTTATTTCAATTCAAATTTAGCTTATTTTATGTGTCTTTTTTATATCTATTTTCATACAAATTTAATTATTTTTGTTTATTTTTGTATATAGTTTTATACAATTTTACGTTATTTTATGTGTATTTTGTATATTTATATTTATACAGGTAAACATTCTTTTATTGGCATTTAGATTATTTATTTTGATACGAGTTTACATTATTTTATGTGTATTTTGTATACATTTTCTTATACGTATTTGCTTCATTTTATGTGTATTTTGTATATAGATTTTTATAGAAACCTACGTTATTTTATGTGTATTCGTATATATATTTTGAAACAAATTTACATTGTTTTATGTGTATTTTGCATATCTATTTCAATACAAATTTACCTTATTGTATGTGCATTTTGTATATTTATTGTAATACAAATTTAAATATTTTATGTGTATTTTGGTATATATATTTTCATAAAAAATGCGTTGTTTTATGGGTATTTTGCGTCTTTATTTTCATACAAATTTACATTATTTTATTAATATTCTGTGTATTTATTTTGATACTATTTTACATTATTCTATTTGTGTTTTGTATATATTTTTTTATACATATTTACATT
This sequence comes from Eriocheir sinensis, assembly GCF_024679095.1. Lineage (NCBI taxonomy): Eukaryota > Metazoa > Arthropoda > Malacostraca > Decapoda > Varunidae > Eriocheir > Eriocheir sinensis. Next base: position 160,709 of record NW_026112117.1, read on the forward strand.
ATTTAATGTGTATTTTCTATATATATTCCATACAAATTTACGTTATTTTAAGTGTATTTGTTTATATATTTTCATTCAAATTTACATTATTTTATGTGTATTTTGTATATGTATTTCAATAGAAATTTAACTAGTTTTATGTGTATTTTGTATATATATTTTTATACAAATTTAAATTGTTTTTGTGTATTTTTTTAATAGAGTCTTATACAAATTTACAATATTTTATGTGTATTTTGTATATCTATTTTCATACAAATACACATTTTTTATTGATATTTTGTTTATTTATTTTGATGCGAATTTACATTATTTAATGTGTATTGTGTATATATATTTTTATACGTATTTACGTCATTTCATGTGTATTTTTTATATATATTTCTATAGAAATATACGTTATTTTATGTGTATTCGTATATATATTTTCAAACAAATATACATTGTTTTATGTGCATTTTGTATATTTTTTCAATACAAATTTCCCTTATTGTACGTGCATTTTGTATATTAATTTTAATACAAATTTAATTATTCTATGTGTATTCTTGTATATGTATTTTAAAAAAATGCTTTATTTTATGGGTATTTTGCATCTTTATTTTCATACAAAATTACATTATTTTATTGATATTCTGTGTATTTATTTTGATACGATTTTACATTATTCTATGTATATTTTGTATATCTATTTTATACAAATGTACGTTATTTTATGTGAATTTGTTTTCATTTCATACAAATTTACATTATTTTATGTGTATTTAGTACATGTATTTAAATACAAATTTAACTAATTATATGTGGATTTTGTATATCTATTTTCATACAAATTGAAATTTATTTTTTTGTTTTTTGTATATATTTTTATTCAAATTTTCGTAATTTTATGTGTATTTTGTATATTTATTTTCCTACAAATATATGTTCTTTTATCGTAATTTTGTTTATTTATTTTGATACGAATTTTCATTTTTTTAGGTGTATTTGATATATATATTTTTATACTTATTTACATAATTTTATATGTATTTTGAATATATATTTTCATAGAAATTTACTCTATATGTATATACAATAAAACACAAAAATAATTTAAATTTGTATGAAAATAAATATACTAAATACACATAAAATTAGGTAAATTTTGAAATACATATACAAAATACACTTAAAATAATGTAAATTTGAATGAAATTATATAAACAAATACACTTAAAATGACGTTAATTTGTATAAAATATATATAAAAAATACACATTAAATAATGAAAATATGTATAAAAAATATATACAAAACACAAATAGTATAATATAAAATCGTATCAAAATATATACACAGAATATTAATAAAATAATGTACATTTCTATGAAAACTAAGATGCAAAATAACTATAAAATAACGCATTTTTTATAAAATTATATATACCAAAATACACATAAAATATTTGAATTTGTATTAAAATAAATATACAAAATGCACATACAATAAGGTAAATTTGTATTGAAATAGATATGCAAAAAACATATAAAACAATGTAAATTTGTTTCAAAATATATATACGAATACACATAAAACAACGTAGATTTCTATAAATATATATATACAAAATATAAATAAAATTAAGTAAATACGAATCAAAAATGTATACAAAATACACATAAAATAATGTAAATTCGTATAAATATAAATAAACAAAATACCAATAAGAGAATGTGTATTTGTATAAATATAAATATACAAAATGCACATAAAATAACGTAAATTCGTATAAAACTATATACAAAAATACACAGAAGTAATTAAATTTGCATGAAAATAGATATACAAAATACACACAAAATAAGTTAAATTTGAATTGAAATATATATACAAAATACATAAAATAAAGTAAATTCGTTTCAAAATATTTTTAACAAATACACATATAATAACGTAAATTTGTAAAAAAATATATAAACAAAATACACATTAAGTAATGTAAATACGTATAAAAAATATTTACAAAATACACCAATAATCAAGTCATTCGTATCAAAATAAATAAACAAAAAACTAATTAAATAATGTAAATTTGTATGAGAAAACATATACAAAATACACATAAAATAACGTTTTAAGTTTCAATAAAAATATATGTACAAAAATGCACATAAAATTAGTTTGCATAAAAAAATATATACAAAACACATATTAGATAATGTAAATGAGTATAAAAATATGTATACAAAATACCTATGAAATAATCTAAATTCGTATCGAGTTAAATTAAGAAAATAACAATAAAATAATGTAATTTTGGATGAAAATATATATAGAAAACACACATAAAATACAAATACAAATACAAATACAAATATACACATTAAATAATTTAAAATTGAATGAAATAAATATACAAAATAAACATAAAATAAGGTAAATTTGTAATAAAATATATGTAAGAATACACATAAAATAATATAAATTTGTATGAAAATATACATACAAATACACATAAAATAACATGAATTTGTATAAAATGTTTCAAAATATATACGAATACACACAATAAAATAACGTAAATTTTTATGAAAATGTATATATAAAATACACATAAAATAGTTTAAATACGTAGAAAATTATATATACAAAATACACATAAAATAATGTAAATTCGTAAAAAATTAAATACACAAAATTCCAATAAAAGAATGTATATTTGTAGGAAAATATATATACAAAAAACAAATAAAATAACTAGAATTTGTATAAAAATATATACAAAAATACACAAAAATAATTTAAATTTGTTTGAAAATAGATATGCAAAATACACATAAAGTTAGGCAAATTTGTATTGAAATACATATACAAAACTCACATAAAATAATGTAAATTTGTATGAAAATATATAAACAAATACATATAAAATCACGTAAATTTGGATAAAATATATATATACAAAATATACATTAAATATTTTAAATATGTATAAAAATATATTATATTATATATATTTTATTGATATTTGCGTTATTTATGTGTATTTTGTATATGTTTTCTCATAGAAATTTACATTATTTTATTGGTATTTTGTCTATTTATTTTGATACGAATTACATGATTATTTGTGTATTTTTAAATTTTTTTTTATACGTATTTACATTATTTAATGTGTATTTTGTTTATATACTTTTATACAAATTTACGTTATTATATGTGTATTTGTATAGGTATTTTGATACAAATTTACATTATTTTATGTATTTTGTATATATATTTCAATTCAAATTTAGCTTATTTTATGTGTATTTTGTATATCTATTTATTTTAATACAAAATCAAATATTTTATGTTTTTTCGTATATATATTTTTATAAAAAATGCGTTATTTTATGGGTATTTTGCATCTTAATTTTCATACAAATTTACATTATTTTATTAATATTTTCTGTATTTATTTTGATACGATTTTACATTATTTTATTTCTGTTTTGTATATATTTTTTTTTATACATATTTACATTATTTAATGTGTTTTTTGCATATATATTTGATACAAATTTACGTTATTTTAAGTCTATAGGTTTATATATTTTCATTCAAATTTACATTATTTTATGTGTATTTTGTATATGTATTTCAATACAAATTTACCTAATTTTATATGTTTTTTGTATATTTATTTTCATACAAGTTTAAATTATTTTTGTGTATTTTTGTTTATAGTTTTATACAAATTTAGGTTATTTTATGTGTATTTTGTATATCTATTTTCATACAAATACACATTCTTTTCATGATATTTTGTTTATTTATTTTGACACGAATTAACATTATTTAATGTGTATTTTGTATATATATTTATATACGTATTTACATTATTTCAAGTGTATTTTGTATATATATTTCTATAGAAATCTGCATTATTTTATGTGTATTCGAATATATATTTTGAAACAAATTTACATTGTTTTATGTGTATTTTGCATATTTTTTCAAAACAAATTTACCTTATTGTATGTGCATTTTGTATATTAATTTTAATACAAATTTGATTAATCTATGTGTATTTTTGTATATGTATTTTTATAAAAATATGTAATTAGTTAAATTTGTATTTAAATACATGTACAAAATACTCATAAAATAATGTGAATTTGTATGAAATGAAAACAAATTCACATAAAATAACGTACATTTGCATAAAATAGATATACAAAATAATTTTATGTGTATTTTGTATATTTATTTTCATACAAATTTAAATTATTTTTGTGTATTTTTTTATATAGTTTTATACAAACAGGTTATTTTATGAGTATTTTGTATATCTATTTTCATACAAATACACATTCTTTTATTGATATTTTGTTTATTTATTTTGACGAGAATGTAAATTATTTAATGTGTATTTTGTATATATATTTTTATACGTATTTACATCATTTCATGTGTATTTTGTATATATCTTTCTATAGAAATCTACGTTATATTATGTGTATTCGTATATAGATTTTTAAACAAATTTACACTTTTATGTGTATTTTGCATATTTTTTCAATACAAATTTACCTTATTGTATATGCATTTTGTATATTAATTTTAATACAAATTTTATTATTCTGTGTGTATTTTTGTATATGTATTTTTATAAAAATATGCTTCATTTTATGGGTATTTTGCATCTTTATTTTCATACAAATTTACGTTATTTTATTGATATTCTGCTCATTCATTTTGATACGATTTGACATTATTCTATGTGTATTTTGTATATATTTTTCAAACAAATTTACGTTATTTTATGTGTATTTGTTTATATATTCTGACACAAATTTACAATATTTTATGGGTATTTTGTATATATATTTCAAAAGAAATTTACCTAGTTTTATGTGTATTTTGAATATCTATTTTCATACAAACTCAAATTATTTTTATGTATTTTTGTATATATTTCAATACAAATTTTATTTATGTTATGTGTATTTTGTAAATCTATTTTCAATCAAATATATATTATTTTATTGGTATTTTGTTGATTTATATTGATACGAATTTACATTATTTTATATGTACTTTTTATATATATTTTTATACGCATTTACATTATTTAATATTTATTTTGAATATATAATTTTATACAAATTCATGGTATTTTATGTGTATTTGTATATATATTTTCATATAAATTTACATTATTTTATGTGTATTTTGTACATATATTTCATTACAAATTTACATTATTTTATGTTTATTTTTTATGTGTATTTTGTACATTTATATTTATACAAATACACATTCTTTTATTGGTATTTTGTTTATTTATTTTGTTTCGAATTTATATTATTTTATGTGTATTTTGTTTACATTTTTTTATACGTATTTACCTAATTTTATGTGTATTTTGTATATATATTTTTATAGAAATCTACGTTATTTTATGTGTATTCGTATATATATTTTGAAACAAATTTACTTTGTTTTATATGTATTTTTGCATATCTCTTTCAATAGAAGTTTACCTTATTGTATGTGCATTTTGTACATTTATTTCAATACAAATTTAAATATTTTATGTGTATTTTGGTATATATATTTTTATAAGAAATGCGCTATTTGATGGGAATTTTGCATCTTTATTTTCATACAAATTTACATTTTTTTATTAATATTCGGTGTATTTATTTTGATACGATCTTACATAATTCTATTTGTTTTTTGTATATATATTTTTTATACATATTTACATTATTTAATGTATATCTTGCATATATATTTCATACAAATTTATTATCTATTATTTATTTTCATACAAATACACATTCTTTTCATGATATTTTGTTTATTTATTTTGACACGAATTTACATTACTTAATTTGTATTTTATATATATATTTTTATACGTATATACATTATTTCATGTGTATTTTGTATATATATTTCTATAGAAATCTACGTTATTTTATGTGTATTCGTATATATATTTTGAAACAAATTTACAATGTTTTATTTGTATTTTGCGTCTTTTTTCATTACAAATTTACCTTATTGTATGTGTGCATTTTGTATATTAATTTTATTACAAATTTAATTATTCTATGTGTATTTTTGTATATGTATTTAAAAAAAAAATGCTTTATCTTATGGGTATTTTGCATCTTTGTTTTCATACAAATTTAAATTATTTTATTGATATTCTGTGGACTTATTTTGATACGATTTTACATTATTCTATGTATAACAAAAATAAATACAGAATACACAAAAATAGATATGCAAAATACATATAAACAATGTAAATTTGTTTCTAAATATATATACGATAACACATGACATGGGTATTTTGAATATTAATTTTCATACAAATTTACATTATTTTATTAATATTTTCTGTATTTATTTTGATACGATTTTACATTATTTCATTTGTGTTTTGTATATATTTTTTTATACATATTTACATTATTTAATGTGTTTTTTGTATATATATATTTGATACAAATTTACGTTATTTTAAGTCTATATGTTTATATATTTTCATTCAAATTTACATTATTTTATGTGTATTTTGTATATGTATTTCAATACAAATTTACCTAATTTTATGTTTTTTGTATATTTATTTTCATACAAGTTTAAATTATTTTTGTTTATTTTTGTATATAGTTTTATACAAATTTAGGTTATTTTATGTGTATTTTGTATATCTATTTTCATACAAATACACATTCTTTTCATGATATTTTTTTTATTTATTTGGCACGAATTAACATTATTTAATGTGTATTTTGTATATATATTTTTATACGTATTTACATTATTTCAAGTGTATTTTGTATATATATTTCTATAGAAATCTACGTTATTTTATGTGTATTCGTATATATATTTTGAAACAAATTTACATTGTTTTATGTGTATTTTGCATATTTTTTCAATACAAATCTACATTATTGTATGTGCATTTTGTATATTAATTTTAATACAAATTTGATTAATCTATGTGTATTTTTGTGTATGTATTTTTATAAAAATATGCTTTATTTTATGGGTATTTTGCATCTTTATTTTCATACAAATTTACATTATTTTATTGATATTCTGTGTATTTATTTGGTATGATTTTACATTATTCTATGTGTATTTTGTATATATATTTTATATAAAATGTATTTGTTTTCATTTCATACAAATCTACATTATTTTATGTGTTTTTTGTACATGTATTTAAATACAAATTTAACTAGTTATATATGTATTTTGTATATCTATTTTGTACGTATATTTTCATAGAAATTTTCTCTATTTTATGAGTATTCGTATATATATTTTGATACAAATCTACATAATTGATGTGTATTTTGCATATCTATTTCAATACAAATTTTCTTAATTGTACGTCCATTTTCTATATTTATTTTAATACAAATTTAATTATTTTATATGTATTTTTGTATATATATTTTTATGCAAATATGCGTTATTATATGGATATTTTGCAGCTTTATTTTCATACAAATTTACATTATTTTATTAATATTCTGTGTATATATTTTGATACGATTTTACATTATTCTATTTGTGTTTTGTATATATTTCTTTATACATATTTACATTATTTAATGTGTATTTTGATTATATATTTCATACAAATTTACGTTATTATATGTGTACTTGTTTATATATTTTCTTTCAAATTTACATTATTTTATGTGTATTTTGTATATGAATTTCAATACAAATTAACCTAATTTTATGTGTATTTTGTATATTTCTTTTCATACAAATTTAAATAATTTTTGTGTATTTTTGTATATAGTTTTATACAAATTTAGGTTATTTTATGTACGGATTTACATTATTTAATGTGTGTTTTGTATATATATTTTTATCCAAAGTTACTTTATTTTACGTTCATTTTTGGACATATATTTTTATGGAAATTAGCGTTATTTTATATGTATTTGTATATGTTTTCTCATACAAATTTACATTATTTTATTGATATTTTGTTTATTTAGTTTGATACGAATTACATGATTATATGTGTATTTTGTACATATTTTTTATACGTATTTACATTACTTAATGTGTATTTTGTTTATATATTTTTAAACAAATTTACGTTATTATATGTATTTTTATAAATATTTTGATACAAATTTACATTATTTTATGTATTTTCTATATACATTTCAATTCAAATTTAGCTTATTTTATCTGTATTTTGTATATCTATTTTCATACGAATTTAATAACTTCTGTGTATTTTTGTATATAGTTTTATAAAAATCTACGTTATTTTATGTATATTTTGTATATTTATATTTATACAAATACACATTCTTTTATTGGTATTTTGTTTATTTATTTTGATACGAATTTACATTATTTTATGTGCATTTTGTATACATTTTCTTATACGTATTTACTTCATTTTATGTGTATTTTGTATATATATTTTTATAGAAATCTACGTTATTTTATGTGTATTCGTATATATATTTTGAAACAAATTTACATCGTTTTATATGTATTTTGCATATCTATTTCAATACAGATTTACCTTATTGTATGTGTATTTTGTATATTTATTTTAATACAAATTAATTTTTTCAATGGTCTTTTGGTATATATATTTTTATAAAAAAATGCGTTATTTAATGGGTATTTTGCATCTTTATTTTCATACAAATTTACATTGTTTTATTAATATTCAGTGCATTTATTTTGATACGATTTTACATTATTCTATTTGTGTTTTGTATATATTTTTTTATACATATTTACATTATTTAATGTGTATTTTGTATATTTTAAAACAAATTTACGTTATTATATGCGCATCTGTTAAAATATTTTGATACAAATTTACATTATTTTATGTATTTTGTATATGTATTTTAATACAAATTTAGTTTATTTAAGGTATATTTTGTATATCTATTTTCATTCGTATCAAAATAAATAAACAAAATAGCAATAAAATAATGTAAATTTGTATGAGATAACATATACAAATACACATAAAATAACGCAAATTTCTAAAAAAATATATGTACAAAAATGCACATAAAATAAAGTAAATTTGCATAAAAATATATATACAAAATACACATTAAATAATGTAAATGCGTACATAAAATAAACTAAATTTGTATAAAACTATATACAAAAATACACAATTTTTTTAAAAATTTGTATGAAAAGAAATATACAAAATACACATAAAATTAGGTAAATTTGTATTGAAATACATATACAAAATACACATGAAATAATGTAAATTTGAATGAAAATATATAAACAAATACACTTAAAATAACGTAAATTTGTATAAAACATATATGCAAGATACACATTAAATAATGTAAATGTATAAAAAATATATACAAAAAGAAATAGAATAATGTAAAATCCTATCAATATAAATACACAGAAAATCAATAAAATAATGTAAATTTGTAAGAAAAGAAAGATGCAAAATTCTATAAAATAGCGCATTTTTATAAAAATATATATACCAAAATACACATAAAATATTTAAATTGTATTGAAATAAATATACAAAATGCATATACAGTAAGGTAAATATGTATTGAAAGAGATATTCAAAAATACATATAAAACAAAGTTAATTTGTTTCAAAATATATATACGAATACACATAAAATAACGTACATTTCTATAGAAATATATATACAAAATACACATGAAATTATGTAAATACGTATAAAAATATATATACAAAATACATATCTAGGTAAATTCGTGTCAAAATAAATAAACAAAATATCATGAAAAGAATGTGTATTTGCATGAAAATAAATAATAGATAATAAATTTGTATGAAATATATATGCAACATACACTTTAAATAATGTAAATATGTAAAAAAAAAATATATACAAAAAACAAATAGAATAATGTGAAAGCGTAACAAAATAAATACACCGAATATTAATAAAATAATGTAAATTTATATGAAAATAAAGATGCAAAATTCCCATCAAATAGCGCATTTCTTATAAAAATATATATACCAAAATACACATAAAATATTTAAATTTGTATTGAAATAAATATACAAAATGCACATACAATAAGGTAAACTTGTATTGAAAGAGATAAGAAAAAATACATATCAAACAATGTAAATTTGTTTCAAAATATATATACGAATACACATAAAATAACGTAGATTTCTATAAAAATATATATACAAAATACACATAAAATTAAGTAAATACGTATAAATATAGATATACAAAATACACATAGAATAATGTAAAATTGTTTCAAAAAAAAAAAAAAACAGAATATAAATAAAATAATGTAAATTTGTATGAAAATAAAAATGCAAAATACCCATAAAATAAAGCATATTTTTATAAAAATACATATACAAAAATACACATAGCATAATTAAATTTGTATTAAAATTAATATACAAAATGCATATACAATAATGTAAATTTGTATTGAAAAAATATGCAAAATACACATAAAACAGTGTAAATTTATTTCAAAATCTATATACGAATACTCATAAATCAACGTAGATTTCTATAGAAATATATATATACAAAATACACATCAAATGATGTAAACACGTATAAATATATATATATATATATATATATATATATATATATATATATATATATATATATATATATATATATATATATATATATATATATATATATATATATATATATATATATATATATATATATATATATATATATATATATATATATATATATATATATATATATATATATATATATATATATATATATATGTAAAATACACATTAAATAATGTAAATTCGCGTCAAAATAAATAAACAAAATATCAATAAAAGAATGTGTATTTGTATGAAAATAGATATACAATATACACGTTATTTTATGTGTATTCGTATATATATTTTGAAACAAATTTACACTGTTTTATTTGTATTTTGCGTTTTTTTCAATACAAATTTACCTTTTTGTATGTGTGCATTATGTATATTAATTTTAATACAAATTTAATTATTCTATGTGAATTTTTGTATATGTATTTAAAAAAAAATGTGCTTTATCTTATGGGTATTTTGCATCTTTATTTTTATACAAATTTAAATTATTTTATTGATATTCTGTGTACTTATTTTGATACGATTTTACATTATTCTATGTATAACAAAAATAAATATATACAAAAATACACAAAAACAATTTAAATTTGTTTCAAAATAGATATGCAAAATATGTGTATTTTGTATATATATTTCAATTCAAATTTAGCTTATTTTGTGTGTATTTTGTATATATTTTCATACAAATTTAATTACTTCTGTGTATTTTTGTATATAGTTTTATATAAATTTACGTTATTTTATGTGTATTTTGTATATTTATATTTATACAAATACACATTCTTTTATTGGTATTTTGTTTATTTATTTTGATACGAATTTACATTATTTTATGTGTATTTTGTATACATTTTTTATACGTTTTTACTTCATTTTATGTGTATTTTGTATATATATTTTTATAGAAATCTACGTTATTTTATGTGTATTCGTATATATATTTTGAAACAAATTTACATTGTTTTATATGTATTTTGCATATCTATTTCAATACAAATATACCTTATTGTATGTGTTTTTTGTATATTTATTTTAATACAAATTTAATTTTTTTATGTGTATTTTGGTATATATATTTTTATAAATAAAAAAATGCGTTATTTTATGGGTATTGTGCTTCTTTATTTTCATACAAATTTACATTATTTTATTAATATTCTGAGTATTTATTTTGATACGATTTTACATTATTCTATTTGTGTTTTGTACATATTTTTTTATACAAATTTACGTTTTTTTATAAAATTATTGATACCAAAATACACATAAAATATTTCAATTTGTATTAAAATAAATATACAAAATGCACATACAATAAGGTAAATTTGTATTGAAATAGATATGCAAAATACATATAAAATAATGTAAATTTGTTTCAAAATATATATACGAATTCACATAAAATAACGTAGATTTCTATAAAAATACATATACAAAATACATATAAAATAAAGTAAATACGTATAAAAAAATGTATACAAAATACACATAAAATAATATAAATTCGTATCAAAATAAATAAACAAAATACCAATAAAAGAATGTGTATTTGTATAAATATAAATATACAAAATGCACATAAAATAACGTAAATTTATATAAAACTATATACAAAAATTACGCAAATTTCTATAAAAATATATGTACAAAAATGAACAAAATAAATTTGCATAAAAATATATATACAAAACACACATTAGATAATGTAAATGAGTATGAAAATATGTATAGAAAATACCTATGAAATAATCTAAATTCGTATCGAAATAAATTAAGAAAATACCAATAAAATAATGTAGTTTTGAATGAAAATATATATACAAAATACACATAAAATAACCTAAATACAAATACAAATATACACATAAAATATTATATTTTGTATATACATTTCAATTCAAATTTAGCTTATTTTATCTGTATTTTGTATATCTATTTTCATACGAATTTAATTACTTCTGTGTATTTTTGTATAGTTTTATACAAATTTACGTTATTTTATGTGTGTTTTGTATATTTATATTTATACAAATACACATTCTTTTATTGGTATTTTGTTTATTTATTTTGATACGAATTTACATTATTTTATTTGTATTTTGTATACATTTTCTTATACGTATTTACTTCATTTTATGTGTATTTTGTATATATATTTTTATACAAATCTACGTTATTTTATGTGTTTTCGTATATATATTTTGAAACAAATTTACATTGTTTTATATGTATTTTGCATATCTATTTCAATACAGATTTACCTTATTGTATGTGTATTTTGTATATTTATTTTAATACAAATTAATTTCTTCATGTGTATTTTGGTATATATATTTTTATAAAAAATGCGTTATTTAATGGGTATTTTGCATCTTTATTTTCTTACAAATTTACATTGTTTTATTAATATTGTGTGTATTTATTTTAATACGATTTTACATTATTCTATTTGTGTTTTGTATATATTTTTTTATAAATATTTACATTAATTAATGTGTATTTTGTATATTTTAAAACAAATTTACGTTATTTTATGCGCATCTGTTAAAATATTTTGATACAAATTTACATTATTTTATGTATTTTGTATATATATTTCAATACAAATTTAGTTTATTTTATGTATATTTTGTATATCTATTTTCATTCGTATCAAAATAAATAAACAAAATAGCAATCAAATAATGTAAATTTGTATGAGAAAACATATACAAATACACATAAATTAACGCAAATTTCTAAAAAAATATATGTACAAAAATGCACATAAAATAAAGTAAATTTGCATAAAATATATATACAAAACACATTAAATAATGTAAATGCGTACATACATAAATAACCTAAATTTGTATAAAACTATATACAAAATACACAAAATATTTAAAATTTGTATGAAAAGAAATATACAAAATACACATAAAATTAGGTAAATTTGTATTGAAATACATATACAAAATACACATAGAATAATGTAAATTTGAATGAAAATATATAAACAAATACACTTAAAATAACGTAAATTTGTATAAAATATATATGCAAGATACACATTAAATAATGTAAATGTGTATAAAAAAAGAAATAGAATAATGTAAAATCCTATCAATATAAATACACAGAATATCAATAAAATAATGTAAATTTGTATGAAATGAAAGATGCAAAATTCCCATAAAATAGCGCATTTTTTATAAAAATATATATACCAAAATACACATAAAATATTTAAATTTGTATTGAAATAAATATACAAAATGCATATACAGTAAGGTAAATATGTATTGAAAGAGATATTCAATAATACATATAAAACAAAGTAAATTTGTTTCAAAATATATATACGAATACACATAAAATAACGTAGATTTCTATAGAAATATATATACAAAATACACATGAAATTATGTAAATACGTATAAAAATATATATACAAAATACATATCTAATTAAATTCTTGTCAAAAAAATTAAACAAAATGTCATGAAAAGAATGTGTATTTGTATGAAAATAAATAATAGATAATAAATTTGTATGAAATATATATGCAAGATACACATTAAATAATTTAAATATGTATAAAAAAAAATATATACAAAAAACAAATAGAATAATGTGAAATCGTATCAAAATAAATACACCGAATATTAATAAAATAATGTAAATTTGTATGAAAATAAAGATGCAAAATTCCCATCAAATAGCGCATTTCTTATAAAAATATATATACCAAAATACACATAAAATATTTAAATTTGTATTGAAGTAAATATACAAAATGCACATACAATAAGGTAAACTTGTATTGAAAGAGATATGCAAAAATACATATAAAACAATGTAAGTTTGTTTCAAAATATATACGAATACACATAAAATAACGTAGATTTCTATAAAAATATATATACAAAATACACATAAATTAAGTAAATACGTATAAAAATAGATATACAAAATACACAGAGAATAATGTAAAAATGTTTAAAAAAAATAAACATAATATAAATAAAATAATGTAAATTTGTATGAAAATAAAAATGCAAAATACCCATAAAATAAAGCATATTTTTTATAAAAATACATATACAAAAATACACATAGCATAATTAAATTTGTATTAAAATTAATATACAAAATGCATATACAATAAGGTAAATTTGTATTGAAAAAATATGCAAAATACACATAAAACAGTGTAAATTTAATTCAAAATCTATATACGAATACTCATAAATCATCGTAGATTTCTATAGAAATATATATACAAAATACACATCAAATGATGTAAACACGTATAAAAATATATATATAAAATACACATTAAATAATGTAAATTCGCGTCAAAATAAATAAACAAAATATCAATAAAAGAATGTGTATTTGTATGAAAATAGATATACAATATTATACACATAAAATCACCTAAATTTGTATAAAACTATATACAAAAATACACAAAAATAATTTTAATTTGTATGAAAATAAATATACAAAATACACATAAAATTAGGTAAATTTGTATTGAAATACATTTACAAAATACACATAAAATAATGTAAATTTGAATGAAAATATATAAACAAATACACTTAAAATAACGTAAATTTGTATAAAATATATATAAAAAATACATATTAAATAATGTAAATATGTATAAAAACATATATACAAAACACAAATAGAATAATATAAAATGGTATCAAAATAAATACACAGAATATTAATAAAATAATGTAAATTTGTATGAAAATTAAGATGCAAAATACCCATAAAATAACGCATTTTTTATAAAAATATTTATACCAAGACACACATAAAATATTTGAATTTGTATTAAAATAAATATACAAAATGCACATACAATAAGGTAAATTTGTATTGAAATAGATATGCAAAATACATATAAAACCATGTAAATTTTTTTCAAAATATATATACGAATACTCATAAAATAACGTAGATTTCTATGAAAATAAATATACAAAATACACATAAAATGAAGTAAATACGTATAAAAAAAGGTGTACAAAATACACATAAAATAATGTAAACTCGTATCAAAATAAATAAACAAAATACTAATAAAAGAATGTGTATTGTATAAATATAAATATACAAATACAAATAAAATAACGTAAATTTATATAAAGCTATATGCAAAAATACACAAAAGTAATTAAATTTGTGTGAAAATAGATATACAAAATACATGTGTATTTTGTATATATATTTTCATACAAATTGAAATTATTTTTGTTTATTTTTTATATTTTCAAACAAATTTTCGTTATTTTATGTGTATTTTGTATATTTATTTATTCTACAAATATACTTTCTTTTATCTGAATTTTGTTTATTGAATTTGAAACGAATTTACCTTATTTTGTATATCTATTTTCATACAAATTAAAATACTTCTGTGTATTTTTGTATATAGTTTTATATAAATTTACGTTATTTTATGTGAATTTTGTATATTTATATTTATACAAATACACATTCTTCTATTGGTATTTTGTATATTTATTTTGATACGAATTTACATTATTTTATGTGTATTTTGTATACATTTTTTTATACGTATTTACTTCATTTTATGTGTATTTTGTATATATATATATATTCATAGAAATCTACGTTATTTTATGTGTATTCGTATATATATTTTGAAACAAATTTACATTGTTTTATATGTATTTTGCATATCTATTTCAATACAAATTTACCTTATTGTATGTGTTTTTTATATATTTAATTTAATTCAAATTTAATTTTTTTATGTGTATTTTGGTATATATATATTTATAAATAAAAAAAAATGCGTTATTTTATGGGTATTTTGCCTCTTTATTTTCATACAAATATACAATATTTTATTAATATTCTGTGTATTTATTTTGATACGATTTTATATTATTCTCTTTGTGTTTTGAATATATTTTTTTTATACAAATTTACGTTATTTTAAGTGTATTTGTCTATGTCTTTTCATTCAAATTTACATTATTTTATGTGTATTTTGTATATGTATTTCAATACAAATCTACCTAATTTTATGTGTATTTTGTATATTTATTTTCATACAAATTTAAAATATTTTTGTGTATTTTAGTATATAGTTTGATACAAATTTAGGTTATTTTATGTGTATTTTGTAAATCTATTTTCATACAAATACACATACTTTTATTGATATTTTGTTTATTTAATTTGACGCGAATTTACAGTATTTAATGTGTATTTTGTATATATTTTTATACGTATTTACATCATTTCATGTGTATTTTGTATATATACGTATTCCTATAGAAATCAACGTTATTTTATGTGTATTCGTATATATATTTTGAAACAAATTTACACTGTTTTATGTGTATTTTGCGTTTTTTTTTCAATACAAACTTACCTTATTGTATGTGCATTTTGTATATTTATTTTAACACATTTAATTATTCTATGTGTATTTTTGTATATGTATTTAAAAAAAAAAAGCTTTATTTTATAGGAATTTTGCATCTTTATTTTCATACAAATTTAAATTATTTTATTGATATTCTGTGTACTTATTTTGATACGATTTTTCATTATTCTATGTATAACAAAAATAAATACAGAATACACAAAAATAGATATGCAAAATACATATAAACAATGTAAATTTGTTTCAAAATATATATACGAATACACATGAAATAAGGTAGATTTCTATAAAAATATATATACAAAATACACATAAAATTAAGTAAAATGTATAAAAAATGTATACAAAATACACATAAAATAATGTAAATTAGTATCAAAATAAATAAACAAAATACCAATAAAAGAATGTGTATTTGTATAAATATATATATATATATATATATATATATATATATATATATATATATATATAAATATATATATATATATATATATATATATATATATATATATATATATATATATATATATAGATATATATATATAGACAAAATACACTTGAAATCATATAAATTTGGTTAACACTATACAAAATACACATGAAATGATGTAAATTCGTATAGAAATATATATACAAAATACACATTAAATAATGTAAATTCGCGTCAAAATAAATAAACAAAATATAAATAAAAGAATGTGTATTTGTATGAAAATAGATATACACAATACACATAAAATAACCTAAATTTGTATCAAACTATATACAAAAATACACAAAAATATTTTAAATTTGTATGAAAATAAATATACAAAATACACATAAAATTAGGTAAATTTGTATTGAAATACTTACACAAAATACACATAAAATAATGTAAATTTGAATGAAAATACATAAACAAATACACTTAAAATAACGTAAATTTGTATAAAAAAATATGTACAAAACACAAATAGAATAATGTAAAATCGTATCAAAATAAATACACAGAATATTAATAAAATAGTGTAAATTTGTATGCAAATAAAGAAGCAAAATACCCATAAAATAACGCATTTTTTTTATTTTTAAAAATATATATACCAATATACACATCAAAAAATTAAATTTGTATTAAAATAAATATACAAAAAACACATACAATAAGGTAAATTTGTATTGAAATAGATATGCAAAATACATATAAAACAATGTAAATTTGTTTCAAAATATATATACGAATACACATAAAATAACGTAGATTTCTATAAAAATATATATTCAAAATACACATAAAATGAAGTAAATACGTATAAAAAAATGAATACAAAAAACACATAAAATAATGTAAATTCGTATCAAAATAAATAAACAAAATACCAATAAAAGAATGTGTATTTGTATAAATATAAATATACAAAATACACATAAAATAACGTAAATTTATATAAAACTATATACAAAAATACACAGAAGTAATTAAATTTGTATGAAAATATATACAAAATACACACAAAATAAGCTAAATTTGAATTGAAATATATATACAAAAAACATGAAAAAAGTAAATTTGTATCAAAATATTTATACAAATACACATATAATAACGTAAATTTGTATGAAAATATATAAACAAAATACACATTAAATAATGTAAATACGTATAATAAAATATGTACAAAATACATATATATAATCATGTAATTCGTATCAAAATAAATAAACAAAATACCAATAAAATAATATAAATTTGTATGAGTAAACGTGTATGTTGCATATTTTTTCAATACAAATTTACCTTATTATATACGCATTTTGTATATTAATTTTAATATGTGTATTTGAATATATATTTTGATACAAATTTACATTATTTTATGTATTTTCTATATTTATTTCAATTCAAATTTAGCTTATTTTATGTGTCTTTTGTATATCTATTTTCATACAAATTTAATTATTTTTGTTTATTTTTGTATATAGTTTTATACAATTTTACGTTATTTTATGTGTATTTTGTATATTTATATTTATACAAGTAAACATTCTTTTATTGGCATTTAGTTTAGTTATTTTGATACGAATTTACATTATTTGATGTGTATTTTGTATACATTTTCTTATACGTATTTACTTCATTTTATGTGTATTTTGTATATATATTTTTATAGAAATCTACGTTATTTTATGTGTATTCGTATATATATTTTGAAACAAATTTACATTGTTTTATGTGTATTTTGCATATCTATTTCAATACAAATTTATCTTATTGAATGTGCATTTTGTATATTTATTGTAATACAAATTTAAATATTTTATGTGTATTTTGGTATATATATTTTCATAAAAGTTGCGTTGTTTTATGGGTATTTTGCATCTTTATTTTCATACAAATTTACATTATTTTATTAATATTCTGTGTATTTATTTTGATACTATTTTACATTATTCTATTTGTGTTTTGTATATATATTTTTTTATACATATTTACATTATTTAATGTGTATTTTCTATATATATTTCATACAAATTTACGTTATTTTAAGTGTATTTGTTTATATATTTTCATTCAAATTTACATTATTTCATGTGTATTTTGTATATGTATTTTAATAGAAATTTAATTAGTTTTATGTGTATTTTGTATTTATATTTTTATACAAATTTAAATTATTTTTCTGTATTTTTTTAATAGAGTTTTATACAAATTTACAATATTTTATGTGTATTTTGTATATCTATTTTCATACAAATACACATTCTTTTATTGATATTTTGTTTATTTATTTTGATGCGAATTTACATTATTTAATGTGTATTGTGTATATATATTTTTATACGTATTAACGTCATTTCATGTGTATTTTGTATATATATTTCTATAGAAATATACGTTATTTTATGTGTATTGGTATATATATTTTAAAACAAATATACATTGTTTTATGTGCATTTTGTATATTTTTTCAATACAAATTTCCCTTATTGTACGTACATTTTGTATATTAATTTTAATACGAATTTACCTTACTGTATATGCATTTTGTATATTTATTTCAATACAAATTTAAATATTTTATGTGTATTTTGGTATATATATTTTTATAAAAAATGCGATAATTTTTGGGAATTTTGCATCTTTATTTTCATACAAAATTACATTATTTTATTGATATTCTGTGTATTTATTTTGATACGATTTTACATTATTCTATGTATATTTTGAATATCTATTTTATACAAATGTACGTTATTTTATGTGAATTTGTTTTCATTTCATACAAATTTACATTATTTTATGTGTATTTAGTACATGTAATTAAATACAAATTTAACTAATTATATGTGTATTTTGTATATCTATTTTCATACAAATTGAAATTTATTTTTTTGTTTTTTTGTATATATTTTTATTCAAATTTTCGTAATTTTATGTGTATTTTGTATATTTATTTTCCTACAAATATATGTTCTTTTATCGTAATTTTGTTTATTTATTTTGATACGAATTTTCATTTTTTTAGGTGTATTTGATATATATATTTTTATACTTATTTACATAATTTTATATGTATTTTGAAAATATATTTTCATAGAAATTTACTCTATATGTATATACAAAAAAACACAAAAATAATTTAAATTTGTATGAAAATAAATATACTATATACACATAAAATTAGGTAAATTTGTATTGAAATACATATACAAAATACACTTAAAATAATGTAAATTTGAATGAAATTATATAAACAAATACACTTAAAATGACGTTAATTTGTATAAAATATATATAAAAAATACACATTAAATAATGAAAATATGTATAAAAAAATATATACAAAACACAAATAGTATAATATAAAATCGTCTCAAAATATATACACAGAATATTAATAAAATAATGTACATTTGTATGAAAACTAAGATGCAAAATACCTATAAAATAACGCATTTTTTATAAAATTATATATACCAAAATACACATAAAATATTTGAATTTGTATTAAAATAAATATACAAAATGCACATACAATAAGGTAAATTTGTATTGAAATAGATATGCAAAAACATATAAAACAATGTAAATTTGTTTCAAAATATATATGAATACACATAAAATAACGTAGATTTCTATAAATATATATATATACAAAATACAAATAAAATTAAGTAAATACGAATCAAAATGTATACAAAATACATAAAATAATGTAAATTCATAAATATAAATAAACAAAATACCAATAAGACAATGTGTATTTGTATAAATATAAATATACAAAATGCACATAAAATAACGTAAATTTGTATAAAACTATATATACAAAAATACACAGAAGTAATTAAATTTGCATGAAAATAGATATACAAAATACACACAAAATAAGTTAAATTTGAATTGAAATATATATACAAAATACATAAAATAAAGTAAATTCGTTTCAAAATATTTTTAACAAATACACATATAATAACGTAAATTTGTAAAAAAATATAAACAAAATACATTAAGTAATGTAAATACGTATAAAAAATATTTACAAAATACACCAATAATCAAGTCATTCGTATCAAAATAAATAAAAAAACTAATTAAATAATGTAAATTTGTATGAGAAACATATACAAAATACACATAAAATAACGTTTTAAGTTTCTATAAAATATATGTACAAAATGCACATAAAATTAGTTTGCATAAAAAATATATACAAAACACATATTAGATAATGTAAATGAGTATAAAATATGTATACAAAATACCTATGAAATAATCTAAATTGTATCGAGTTAAATTAAGAAAATAACAATAAAATAATGTAATTTTGGATGAAAATATATATAGAAAACACACATAAAATACAAATACAAATACAAATACAAATATACACATAAAATAATTTAAAATTGAATGAAATAAATATGCAAAATAAACATAAAATAAGGTAAATTTGTAATGAAATATATAAGAATACATAAAATAATATAAATTTGTATGAAAATATATACAAATACACATAAAATAACATGAATTTGTATAAATGTTTCAAAATATATATACGAATACACAATAAAATAACGTAAATTTTATGAAAATGTATATATAAAATACACATAAAATAGTTTAATTACGTAGAAAATATATATAAATACACATAAAATAATGTAAATTGTAAAATTAAATACACAAAATTCCAATAAAAGAATGTATATTTGTAGAAAATATATATAAAAACAAATAAAATAACTAGAATTTGTATAAAATATACAAAAATACACAAAAATAATTTAAATTTGTTTGAAAATAGATATGCAAAAAACACATGAAGTTAGGCAAATTTGTATTGAAATACATATACAAAACTCACATAAAATAATGTAAATTTGTATAAAAATATATTAACAAATACATATAAAATCACGTAAATTTGGATAAAATATATATATACAAAATATACATTAAATATTTTAAATATGTATAAAAATATATTATATTATATATATTTTTATTGATATTTGCGTTATTTATGTGTATTTTGTATATGTTTTCTCATAGAAATTTACATTATTTTATTGGTATTTTGTCTATTTATTTTGATACGAATTACATGATTATTTGTGTATTTTTTAAATTTTTTTATACGTATTTACATTACTTAATGTGTATTTTGTTTATATACTTTTATACAAATTTACGTTACTATATGTATATTTTGATACAAATTTACATTATTTTAGGTATTTTGTATATATATTTCAATTCAAATTTAGGTTATTTTATGTATATTTTGATACAAATTTACATTATTTTAGGTATTTTGTATATATATTTCAATTCAAATTTAGCTTATTTTATGTGTATTTTGTATATCTATTTATTTTAATACAAAATCAAATATTTTATGTTTTTTCGTATATATATTTTAAAAAAAAAATGCGTTATTTTATGGGTATTTTGCATCTTAATTTTCATACAAATTTACATTATTTTATTAATATTTTCTGTATTTATTTTGATACGATTTAAATTATTTTATTTGTGTTTTGTATATATTTTTTTATACATATTTACATTATTTAATGTGTTTTTTGTATATATATTTGATACAAATTTACGTTATTTTAAGACTATATGTTTATATATTTTCATTCAAATTTACATTATTTTATGTGTATTTTGTATATGTATTTCAATACAAATTTACCTAATTTTATATGTTTTTTGTATATTTATTTTCATACAAGTTTAAATTATTTTTGTGTATTTTTGTTTATAGTTTTATACAAATTTAGGTTATTTTATGTGTATTTTGTATATCTATTTTCATAAAATACACATTCTTTTCATGATATTTTGTTTATTTATTTTGACACGAATTAACATTATTTAATGTGTATTTTGTATATATATTTATATACGTATTTACATTATTTCAAGTGTATTTTGTATATATATTTCTATAGAAATCTGCGTTATTTTATGTGTATTCGAATATATATTTTGAAACAAATTTACATTGTTTTATGTATATTTTGCATATTTTTTCAAAACAAATTTACCTTATTGTATGTGCATTTTGTATATTAATTTTAATACACATTTGATTAATTTATGTGTATTTTTGTATATGTATTTTTATAAAAATATGTAATTAGTTAAATTTGTATTTAAATACATGTACAAAATACACATAAAATAATGTGAATTTGTATGAAATGAAAACAAATTCACATAAAATAACGTACATTTGCATAAAATAGATATACAAAATAATTTTATGTGTATTTTGTATATTTATTTTCATACAAATTTAAATTATTTTTGTGTATTTTTTTATATAGTTTTATACAAACAGGTTATTTTATGAGTATTTTGTATATCTATTTTCATACAAATACACATTCTTTTATTGATATTTTGTTTATTTATTTTGACGAGAATTTAAATTATTTAATGTGTATTTTGTATATATATTTTTATACGTATTTACATCATTTCATGTGTATTTTGTATATATCTTTCTATAGAAATCTACGTTATATTATGTGTATTCGTATATAGATTTTTAAACAAATTTACACTTTTATGTGTATTTTGCATATTTTTTCAATACAAATTTACCTTATTGTATATGCATTTTGTATATTAATTTTAATACAAATTTTATTATTCTGTGTGTATTTTTGTATATGTATTTTTATAAAAATATGCTTTATTTTATGGGTATTTTGCATCTTTATTTTCATACAAATTTACGTTATTTTATTGATATTCTGCTCATTCATTTTGATACGATTTGACATTATTCTATGTGTATTTTGTATATATTTATCATACAAATTTACGTTATTTTATGTGTATTTGTTTATATATTCTGACACAAATTTACAATATTTTATGGGTATTTTGTATATATATTTCAAAAGAAATTTACCTAGTTTTATGTGTATTTTGAATATCTATTTTCATACAAACTCAAATTATTTTTATGTATTTTTGTATATATTTCAATACAAATTTTAGTTATGTTATGTGTATTTTGTAAATCTATTTTCAATCAAATATATATTATTTTATTGGTATTTTGTTGATTTATATTGATACGAATTTACATTATTTTATATGTACTTTTTATATATATTTTTATACGCATTTACATTATTTAATATTTATTTTGAATATATAATTTTATACAAATTCATGGTATTTTATGTGTATTTGTATATATATTTTCATATAAATTTACATTATTTTATGTGTATTTTGTACATATATTTCATTACAAATTTATCTTATTTTATGTTTATTTTGTATGTGTAATTTGTTCATTTATATTTATACAAATACACATTCTTTTATTGGTATTTTGTTTATTTATTTTGTTTCGAATTTATATTATTTTATGTGTATTTTGTTTACATTTTTTTATACGTATTTACCTAATTTTATGTGTATTTTGTATATATATTTTTAAAGAAATCTACGTTATTTTATGTGTATTCGTATATATATTTTGAAACAAATTTACTTTGTTTTATATGTATTTTTGCATATCTCTTTCAATAGAAGTTTACCTTATTGTATGTGCATTTTGTACATTTATTTCAATACAAATTTAAATATTTTATGTGTATTTTGGTATATATATTTTTATAAGAAATGCGCTATTTGATGGGAATTTTGCATCTTTATTTTCATACAAATTTACATTTTTTTATTAATATTCGGTGTATTTATTTTGATACGATCTTACATTATTCTATTTGTTTTTTGTATATATATTTTTTATACATATTTACATTATTTAATGTATATCTTCCATATATATTTCATACAAATTTATTATCTATTATTTATTTTCATACAAATACACATTCTTTTCATGGTATTTTGTTTATTTATTTTGACACGAATTTACATTACTTAATTTGTATTTTATATATATATTTTTATACGTATTTACATTATTTCATGTGTATTTTGTATATATATTTCTATAGAAATCTACGTTATTTTATGTGTATTCGTATATATATTTTGAAACAAATTTACAATGTTTTATTTGTATTTTGCGTTTTTTTTTCATTACAAATTTACCTTATTGTATGTGTGCATTTTGTATATTAATTTTATTACAAATTTAATTATTCTATGTGTATTTTTGTATATGTATTTTTTTTTAAAAATATGCTTTATCTTATGGGTATTTTGCATCTTTGTTTTCATACAAATTTAAATTATTTTATTGATATTCTGTGTACTTATTTTGATACGATTTTACATTATTCTATGTATAACAAAAATAAATACAGAATACACAAAATAGATATGCAAAATACATATAAACAATGTAAATTTGTTTCAAAATATATATACGAATACACATGACATGGGTATTTTGAATCTTAATTTTCATACAAATTTACATTATTTTATTAATATTTTCTGTATTTATTTTGATACGATTTTACATTATTTCATTTGTGTTTTGTATATATTTTTTCTATACATATTTACATTATTTAATGTGTTTTTTGTATATATATTTGATACAAATTTACGTTATTTTAAGTCTATATGTTTATATATTTTCATTCAAATTTACATTATTTTATGTGTATTTTGTATATGTATTTCAGTACAAATTTACCTAATTTTATGTTTTTTGTATATTTAATTTCATACAAGTTTAAATTATTTTTGTTTATTTTTGTATATAGTTTTATACAAATTTAGGTTATTTTATGTGTATTTTGTATATCTATTTTCATACAAATACACATTCTTTTCATGATATTTTTTTTATTTATTTGACACGAATTAACATTATTTAATGTGTATTTTGTATATATATTTTTATACGTATTTACATTATTTCAAGTGTATTTTGTATATATATTTCTATAGAAATCTACGTTATTTTATGTGTATTCGTATATATATTTTGAAACAAATTTACATTGTTTTATGTGTATTTTGCATATTTTTCAATACAAATTTACATTATTGTATGTGCATTTTGTATATTAATTTTAATACAAATTTGATTAATCGATGTGTATTTTTGAGTATGTATTTTTATAAAAATATGCTTTATTTTATGGGTATTTTGCATCTTTATTTTCATACAAATTTACATTATTTTATTGATATTCTGTGTATTTATTTGGTATGATTTTACATTATTCTATTTGTATTTTGTATATATATTTTATATAAAATGTATTTGTTTTCATTTCATACAAATCTACATTATTTTATGTGTTTTTTGTACATGTATTTAAATACAAATTTAACTAGTTATATATGTATTTTGTATATCTATTTTGTACGTATATTTTCATAGAAATTTTCTCTATTTTATGAGTATTCGTATATATATTTTGATACAAATTTACATTATTGATGTGTATTTTGCATATCTATTTCAATACAAATTTTCTTAATTGTACGTGCATTTTGTATATTTATTTTAATACAAATTTAATTATTTTATATGTATTTTTGTATATATATTTTTATGCAAATATGCGTTATTATATGGATATTTTGCAGCTTTATTTTCATACAAATTTACATTATTTTATTAATATTCTGTGTATATATTTTGATACGATTTTACATTATTCTATTTGTGTTTTGTATACATTTTTTTACATTTTTTTATACATATTTACATTATTTAATGTGTATTTTGTATATATATTTCATACAAATTTACGTTATTATATGTGTATTTGTTTATATATTTTCTTTCAAATTTACATTATTTTATGTGTATTTTGTATATGTATTTCAATAGAAATTAACCTAATTTTATGTGTATTTTGTATATTTCTTTTCATACAAATTTAAATTATTTTTGTGTATTTTTGTATATAGTTTTATACAAATTTAGGTTATTTTATGTACGCATTTACATTATTTAATGTGTGTTTTGTATATATATTTTTATCCAAAGTTAATTTATTTTACGTTCATTTCTGGACATATATTTTTATAGAAATTAGCGTTATTTTATATGTATTTGTATATGTTTTCTCATACAAATTTACATTATTTTATTGTTATTTGGTTTATTTAGTTTGAAACGAATTACATGATTATATGTGTATTTTGTACATATTTTTTATACGTATTTACATTACTTAATGTGTATTTTGTTTATATATTTTTAAACAAATTTACGTTATTATATGTATTTTTATAAATATTTTGATACAAATTTACATTATTTTATGTATTTTGTATATACATTTCAATTCAAATTTAGCTTATTTTATCTGTATTTTGTATATCTATTTTCATACCAATTTAATTACTTCTGTGTATTTTTGTATATAGTTTTATACAAATTTACGTTATTTATGTGTATTTTGTATATTTATATTTATACAAATACACATTCTTTTATTGGTATTTTGTTTATTTATTTTGATACGAATTTACATTATTTTATGTGTATTTTGTATACATTTTTTATACGTATTTACTTCATTTTACGTGTATTTTGTATATATATTTTTATACAAATCTACGTTATTTTATGTGTATTCGTATATATATTTTGAAACAAATTTACATTGTTTTATATGTATTTTGCATATCTATTTCAATACAGATTTACCTTATTGTATTGTATTTTGTATATTTATTTTAATACAAATAAATTTTTTTATGTGTATTTTTGTATATATATTTTATGGGTATTTTGCTTCTTTATTTTCATACAAATTTACATTATTTTATTAATATTCTGTGTATTTATTTTGATACGATTTTACATTATTCTATTTGTGTTTTGTATATATTTTTTTATACAAATTTACGTTATTTTAAGTGTATTTGTTTATGTATTTTCATTCAAATTTACAGTATTTTATGTGTATTTTGTATATGTATTTCAATACAAATTACCTAATTTTATGTGTATTTTGTATATTTATTTTCATACAAATTTAAATTATTTTTGTGTATTTTTGTATATAGTTTTATACAAATTTATGTTATCTTATGTGTATTTTGTATATTTATTTTCATACAAATACACATTCTTTTATTGACACTTTGTTTATTTATTTTGACGTGAATTTACATTATTTAATGTGTATTTTGTATATATATTTTTATACATATTTACATCCTTTCATGTGTATTTTGTATATTTATAAAAAATGCGTCAATTTATGGGTATTTTGCATCTTTATTTTCATACAAATTTACATTATTTTATTTACATTCTGTGTATTTATTTTAATACGATTTTACATTATTCTATTTGTGTTTTGTATATATATTTTTTATACATATTTACATTATTTAATGAGTATTTTTTATATATATTTTATACAAATTTCTGTTAATTTAAGTGTATTTGTTTATATATTTTCATTCAAATTTACATTATTTTATGTGTATTTTGTATATGTATTTCTTTACAAATTTACCTAATTTTATGTGTATTTTGTATATTTATTTTCATACAAATTTAACTTATGTTTGTGTATTTTTATATATAGTTTTATAGAAATTTACGTTATTTTATGTGTATTTTGTATATGTATTTTCATACAAATACACATTCTTTTATTGATATTTTAATTATTTATTCTGACACGAATTTACATTATTTAAAGTGTATTTTGTTTATATATTTTTATACGTATTTACAACATTTCATGTGTATTATGTATATATATTTCTATAGAAATCTACGTTATTTTATGTGTATTCGTATATATATTTTGAAACAAATCTACATTATTTTATGTGTATTTTGTATATATATTTCCTTATAAATTTGCCTTATTTTAAGTTTATTTTTATATCTATTTTCATTCAAATTCAAATCATTTTATGTGTATATATTTATTTGTATTTACGTTATTTTATGTGTATTTTCTATATATATTTTCATTCAAAATTACATTATTTTATCGGTATTTTGTTCATTTATTTCGATACGAATTTAGATTATTTCATGTGTATTTTCTCTACATATACATATAGAGTAAATTTCTATGAAAATATATATTCAAAATACATATAAAATTATGTAAATAAGTATAAAAATATATATATCAAATACACCTAAAAAAAATGAAAATTCGTATCAAAATAAATAAATAAAATTCCGATAAAAGAACGTATATTTGTCGGAAAATAAATATACAAAATACACATAAAATTACGAAAATTTGAATAAAAATATATACAAAAATACACAAAATTAATTTCAATTTGTATGAAAATAGATATACAAAATACACATATAATTAGTTAAATTTGTATTTAAATACATGTATAAAATTCACATAAAATAATGTAAATTTGTATGAAATGAAAAAAAATTCACATAAAATAACGTACATTGGTATAAAATAGATATACAAAATATACATAGAATAATGTAAAATCGTATCAAAATACATACACAGAATATCAATAAAATAATGTAATTTTGTATGAAAATAAAGATGCAAAATACCCATAAAATAAAGCATATTTTTATAAAAATACATATACAAAAATACACATAGAATAGCTAAATTTGTATTAAAATTAATATACAAAATGCACGTACAATAAGGTAAATTTGTATTGAAAAAATATGCAAAATGCACATAAAACAATGTGTTTATGTTTCAAAATATATATACGAATACATATAAAATAACGTATATTTCTATAGAAATATATATACAAAATACACATGAAATGACGTAAATACGTATAAAAATATATATACACAATACACATTAAATTATGTAAATTCGCATCAAAATAAATAAACAAAATATCAATAAAAGAATGTGTATTTGTATGAAAATAGATATACAAAATACTCATAAAATATTGTAAATTTGAATAAAACTCTATACAAAAATACACAAAAAATAATTTAAATTTGTATAAAATATGTATACAAAATACACATGAAATTAGGTAAATTTCTATTGAAATACATATACAAAATACACATAAAATAATTTAAATTTAAATAAAAATATATAAACAAATACACTTAAAATAACGAAAATTTGTATGAAATATATATAGAAAATACACATTAAATAATGTAAATATGTATAAAAAAATATATACAAAACTCAAATAGAATAATGTAAAATAGTATCAAAATAAATACACAGAATATTAATAAAATAATGTAAATTTGTATGAAAATAAAGATGCAAAATACCCATAAAACAACGCATTTTTTATGAAAATATATATACCAAAATGCACATAAAATATTTAAATTTGTATTACAATAAATACAAAATGCACATACAATAAGGTAAATTTGTATTGAAATAGATATGCAAAATACATATAAAACAATGTAAATTTGTTTCAAAATATACATACGAATACACATAAAATAACGTAGATTTCTATAAAATATATATACAAAATACACATAAAATGATGTAAATACGTATAAGAAAATGTATACAAAATACACATAAAATAATGTAAATTTGTATCAAAATAAATAAACTAAATGCCAATAAAAGAATGTTTACTTGTATAAATATAAATATACAAAATACACATAAATTAACGTAAAATTGTATAAAACTTAATACAAAAATAAACAAAAATAATTAAATTTGTATGAAAATAGATATACAAAAGACACATAAAATAAGCTAAATTTGAATTGAAATAAATATAGCAAATACATAAAATAGTGTAAATTTGTATCAAAATATATATTCAAATACACATATAATAACGTAAATTTGTATAAAAATATATAAACAAAATACACATTAAATAATGTAAATACGTATAAAAGATATGTACGTAATGCAGAAATTTATAAAATTAAAGATGCAAAATACCCATAAAATATCTCATATTTAAAAAAAAATATATACAAAAATACACATAAAATAATTAAATTTGTATTAAAATAAATATACAAAATACACATACAATAAGTTAGATTTTTATTGAAATAGATATGCAAAAAACACATAAAATAATGAAAATTTTTATCAAAATATATACGAATACACATAATAAAATTACGTAAATTTTTATGAAAATATATATACAAAATACACATAAAATAATGTAAATACATAGAAAAATATATATAAAAAATGCACATAAAATAATGTAAATTCGTATCAAAATAAATAAACAAAATTTCCTCTAAAAGAATGTATATGTGTAGGAAAATATATATAGAAAATACAAATAAAAAAAAATTTGTATAAAAATAATACAAAAATACACAAAAATAATTTAAATTTGTTTGAAAATAGATATGGAAAATTCAAATGAAATTAGGCAAATTTTTATTGAAACACATTTACAAAATACACATAAAATAATGTAAATTTGTATGAAAATATATAAACAAATACACATAAGATAACGTAAATTTCCATAAAATATATGTACAAAATATACATTAAATAATGTAAATATGTCTAAAAATATATATACAAAATACACAGAATAACGTAAAATCGTATCAAAATAAATAAACAGACAATCAATAAAATAATGTAAATTTGTATGAAAATAAAGATGCAAAATACCCATATAATAACGCATATTTGTTTAAAAATATATATACAAAAATACACATAAAATAATTAAATTTGCATCAAAATAAATATACAAAAGGCATATACAATAAAGAAAATTTGTATTGAAATAGATATGCGAAATACACATAAATAATGTAAATTTGTATCAAAATATATACGAATACACATAAAATAGAGTAAATTTCTATGAAAATATATATTCAAAATACATATAAAATTATGTAAATAAGTATAAAAATATATATATCAAATACACCTAAAATAATGAAAATTCGTATCAAAATAAATAAACAAAATTCCGATAAAAGAACGTATATTTGTAGGAAAATAAATATACAAAATTCACATAAAATTACGAAAATTTGAATAAAAATATATACTAAAATACACAAAATTAATTTCAATTTGTATGAAAATAGATATACATAATACACATATAATTAGTTAAATTTGTATTTAAATACATGTACAAAATACACATAAAATAATGTAAATTTGTATGAAATGAAAACAAATTCTCATAAAATTACGTTCATTTGTATGAAATATATATACAAAATATACATAGAATAATGTAAAATCATATCAAAATAAATACACAGAATATCAATAAAATAAGGTAAATTTGTATGAAAATAAAGATGCAAAATACCCATAAAATAAAGCGCTTTTTTTATGAAAATACATATACAAAAATACACATAGAATAATTAAATTTGTATTAAAATTAATATACAAAATGCACGTACAAAAAGGTAAATTTATATTGAAAAAATATGCAAAATGCACATAAAACAATGTATATTTGTTTCAAAATATATATACGAATACACATAAAATAACATATATTTCTATAGAAATATATATACAAAATACACATGAAATGACGTAAATACGTATAAAAATATATATACACAATACACATTAAATAATGTGAATTCGCGTCAAAATAAATAAACAAAATATCAATAAAAAATGTGTATTTGTATGAAAATAGATATACAAAATACACATAAAATATTTTAAATTTATATAAAACTCTTTTTATTAAAATATATATACCAAAATAATAAAATATTTAAATTTGTATTACAATAAATATACAAAATGCACATACAATAAGGTAGATTTATATTAAAATAGATATGCTAAATACATATAAAACAATGTAAATTTGCTTCAAAATATATATACCAATACACATAAAATAACGTAGATTACTATAAAAATATATATACAAAATACACATTAAATGAAGTAAATACGTATAAGAAAATGTTTACAAAGTACACATAAAATAATTAAATTTGTGTTAAAATAAATATACAAAATACACATACTGTGTATTTTGTATATCTTTTTTCATACAAATACACATTCTTTTCATGATATTTTGTTTATTTATTTTGAC
Organism: Eriocheir sinensis; assembly: GCF_024679095.1. NCBI lineage: Eukaryota > Metazoa > Arthropoda > Malacostraca > Decapoda > Varunidae > Eriocheir > Eriocheir sinensis. Next base: position 194,240 of record NW_026112117.1, read on the forward strand.
ACGAATTAACATTATTTAATGTGTATTTTGTATATATATTTATATACGTATTGACATTATTTCAAGTGTATTTTGTATATATATTTCTATAGAAATCTGCGTTATTTTATGTGTATTCGAATATATATTTTGAAACAAATTTACATTATTTCATGTGTATTTTGCATATTTTTTCAATACAAATTTACCTTATTGTATGTGCATTTTGTATATTAATTTTAATACAAATTTGATTAATTTATGTGTATTTTTGTATATGTATTTTTATAAAAATATGCTTTATTTTATGGGTATTTTGCATCTTTATTTTCATACAAATTTACATTATTTTATTGATATTCTGTGTATTTATTTTGATATGATTTTACATTATTCTATGTGTATTTTGTATATATATTTTATATAAAATTTATTTGTTTTCATTTCATACAAATCTACATTATTTTATGTGTTTTTAGTACATGTATTTAAATACAAATTTAACTAGTTATATGTGTATTTTGTATATCTATTTTGTATGTATATTTTCATAGAAATTTACTCTATTTTATGAGTATTCGTATATATATTTTGATACAAATTTACATTATTGATGTGTATTTTGCATATCTATTTCAATACAAATCTACTTTATTGTACGTGCATTTTGTATATTTATTTTAATACAAACTTAACTATTTTATATGTATTTTTGTATATATATTTTTATGCAAATATGCGTTATTATATGGATATTTTGCATCTTTATTTTCATACAAATTTACATTATTTTATTGATATTCTCTTTATTTATTTTGATACGATTTAACATTATTCTATGTGTATTTTGTATATTTTTTTTTATACATATAAACATTATTTAATGTTCATTTTGTATATATATTTTATCCAAATTTACATTATTTTATGTGTATTTGTTTATATATTTTCATACAAATTTACATTATTTTATGTGTTTTTTGTATATATATTTTTCTACGTATTTAAATTATTTTGTGTATTTTGTATATACATTTTCATAAAAAAATTACGTTATTTTATTGTGTGTATAAGTATATATTTTGATACAAATTTTATACAAATTCATGTTATTTAATGTGTATTTGTATATATATTTTCATACAAATTTATATTATTTTATGTGTATTTTGTTTACCTTATTTTATGTTTATTTTGTATATTTATTTCATTCAATTTTAAATTATCTTATGTATACCTGTATTTGTATTTAGTTTATTTTATGTGTATTTTGTATATATATTGTCATCCAAAATTACATTATTTTATTGGTATTTCTTAATTTAATTCGATACGAATTTAGATTATTTTATAGGTATTTTGTATACATATTTTTATACTCATTTACATGATCTAAAGTGTGTTTTGTATATATATTTTTATGCAAATTTATTTTATGTTCATTTTTGTACATATATTTTTATAGAAATTTGCGTTATTTTATGTATATAGTTTTATATAAATCTACGTTATTTTATGTGCATTTTGTATATTTATATTTATACAAATACAGATTCTTTTATTGGTATATTATTTATTATATTATTATATTATTTTGTATATGTATTTTTAAAGAAATCTACGTTATTTTATGTGTATTCGTATATATATTTTGAAACAAATTTACATTATTTTATATGTATTTTGCATATCTATTTCAATACAAATTTACCTTATTGTATGTGCATTTTGTATATTTATTTTAATACAAGTTCAAATATTTTGTGTATTTTGGTATCAATAATTTTATAAAAAATGCGTTATTTTATAGGTATTTTGCATCTTAATTTTCATTTTATATGTACTTTGTATATATATTTTTATACGCTCTTACATTATTTAATATTTATTTTGAATATATATTTTTATACAAATTCATGGTATTTTATGTGTATTTGTATATATATTTTCATATAAATTTCATATAAATTTACATATATTTTATTACAAATCTACCTTATTTTATGTTTATTTTGTATGTGTATTTTGTATATTTATATTTATCCAAATACACATTCTTTTATTGGTATTTTGTTTATCTATTTTAATTCGAATTTACATTATTTTATGTGTATTTTGAATACATTTTTTTATACGTATTTACTTAATTTTATGTGTATTTTGTATATATTTTTTTATAGAAATCTACGTTTTTTTATTTGTATTCGTATATATATTTTGAAACAAATTTACATTGTTTTATGTGTATTTTTGCATATCTCTTTCAATACAAATTTATCTTATTGTATATGCATTTTGTATATTTATTTCAATACAAATTTAAAAATTTTATGTGTATTTTGGTATATATATTTTTATAAGAAATGCGTTATTTTATGGGAATTTTGCATCTTTATTTTCATACAAATTTATATTATTTTATTAATATTCGGAGTATTTATTTTGATACGATGTTACATTATTCTATTTGTTTTTTGTATATACTTTTTTATACATATTTACATTATTTAATGTGTATCTTGCATATATATTTTATACAAATTTATTATCTATTATCTATTTTCATACAAATACACATTCTTTTCATGATATTTTGTTTATTTATTTTGACACGAATTTACATTATTTGATATGTATTTTGTATATATATTTTTATACGTATTTACATAATTTCATATGTATTTTGTATATATATTTAATAGATATTCAAAATACACATAAAATAACCTAAATTTGTATCAAACTATATACAAAAATACACAAATTTTTTTTAAATTTGTATGAAAATAAATATACAAAATACACATAAATTAGGTAAATTTGTATGGAAATACATATACAAAATACACATAAAATAATGTAAATTTGAATGAAAATACATAAACAAATACACTTAAAATAACGTAAGTTTGTATAAAAAAATATATACAAAACACAAATAGAATAATGTAAAATCGTATCAAAATAAATACACAGAATATTAATAAAATAATGTAAATTTGTATGAAAATAAAGAGGAAAAATAAAAATAAAATAACGCATTTTTTTTATTTATAAAAATATATATAAAAAAATACACATAAATAAATTAGATTTGTATTAAAATAAATATATAAAAACACATACAATAAGGTAAATTTGTATTGAAATAGATACGCAAAATACATATAAAGCAATGTAAATTTGTTTCAAAATATGTATACGAATACACATAAAATAACGTAGATTTCTATAAATATATATATACAAAATACACATAAAATGAGGTAAATACGTATAAAAAATGTATACAAAATACACATAAAATAATGTAAATTCGTATCAAAATAAATAAACAAAATACCAATAAAAGAATGTGTATTTGTATAAATATAAATATACAAAATACACATAAAATAACGTAAATTTATATAAAACTATATACATAAATACACAGAAGTAATTAAATTTGTATGAAAATATATACAAAATACACACAAAATAAGCTAAATTTGAATTGAAATATATATACAAAATACATGAAATAAAGTAAATTTGTATCAAAATATTTATACAAATACACATATAATAACGTAAATTTGTATGAAAATATATAAACAAAATACAAATTAAATAATGTAAATACGTATAAAAAAATGTGTACAAAATACACATATAATCATGTAATTCGTATCAAAATAAATAAACAAAATACCAATAAAATAATATAAATTTGTATGAGTAAACGTGTATATTGCATATTTTTTCGATACAAATTTACCTTATTATATACGCATTTTGTATATGCATTTTAATACAAATTTAATTATTCGATGTTTATTTTTGTATCTGTATTTTTATAAACATATGCTTTATTTTTTGGGTATTTTGCATCTTTATTTTCATACAAATATACATTATTTTATTGATATTCTGCTCATTCATTTTGATACGAATTGACATTATTCTATGTGTATTTTGTATATATTTTTCATACAAATTTACGTTATTTTATGTGTATTTGTTTATATATTTTGACTATTTTATGTGTATTTTGTATATATATTGTCATCCAAAATTACATTATTTTATTGGTATTTCTTAATTTAATTCGATACGAATTTAGATTATTTCATAGGTATTTTGTATACATATTTTTATACTCATTTACATTATCTAAAGTGTGTTTTGTATATATATTTTTATGCAAATTTATTTTATGTTCATTTTTGTACATATAATTTTATAGAAATTTGCGTTATTTTATATATATAGTTTTATATAAATCTACGTTATTTTATGTGCATTTTGTATATTTATATTTATACAAATGCACATTCTTTTATTGGTATATTGTTTATTTACATTTATACGAATTTACATTATTTTATGTGTATTTTGTATACATTTTTTATACGTATTTACTTAATATTATGTGTATTTTGTATATGTATTTTTATAGAAATCTACGTTATTTTATGTGTATTCGTATATATATTTTGAAACAAATTTACATTATTTTATATATATTTTGGATATCTATTTCAATACAAATTTACCTTATTGTATGTGCATTTTGTATATTTATTTTAATACAAGTTCAAATATTTTATGTGCATTTTGGTATCAATAATTTTATAAAAAAATGCGTTATTTTATAGGTATTTTGCATCTTAATTTTCATTTTATATGTACTTTGTATACATATTTTTATACGCTCTTACATTATTTAATATTTATTTTGAATATATATTTTTATACAAATTCATGGTATTTTATGTGTATTTGTATATATATTTTCATATAAATTTCATATAAATTTACATATATTTTAATACAAATCTACCTTATTTTATGTTTATTTTGTATGTGTATTTTGTATATTTATATTTATCCAAATACACATTCTTTTATTGGTATTTTGTTTATGTATTTTAATTCGAATTTACATTATTTTATGTGTATTTTGAATACATTTTTTTATACGTATCTACTTAATTTTATGTGTATTTTGTATATATATTTTTATAGAAATCTACGTTTTTTTATTTGTATTCGTATATATATTTTGAAACAAATTTACATTGTTTTATATGTATTTTTGCATATCTCTTTCAATACAAATTTATCTTATTGTATATGCTTTTTGTATATTTATTTCAATATAAATTTAAAAATTTTATGTGTATTTTGGTATATATTTTTATAAGAAATGCGCTATTTTATGGAATTTTGCATCTTTATTTTCATACAAATTTACATTATTTTATTAATATTCTGTGTATTTATTTTGAGACGATTTTACATTATTCTATTTGTTTTTTGTATATACTTTTTTATACATATTTACATTATTTAATGTGTATCTTGCATATATATTTTATACAAATTTATTATCTATTATCTATTTTCATACAAATACACATTCTTTTAATGATATTTTGTTTATTTATTTTTAAAATAATTTAAATTATTTTATATTTATTTTTTATATATATTTTTATAATTATTTAAATAATTTCATATGTATTTTGTATATATATTTAATAGATATTCAAAATACACATAAAATAACCTAAATTTGTATCAAACTATATACAAAAATACACAAAAATATTTTAAATTTGTATGAAAATAAATATACAAAATACACATAAATAAGGTAAATTTGTATGGAAATACATATACAAAATACACATAAAATAATGTAAATTTGAATGAAAATACATAAACAAATACACTTAAAATAACGTAAATTTGTATAAAAAAAATATATACAAAGCACAAATAGAATAATGTAAAATCGTATCAAAATAAATACACAGAATATTAATAAAATAATGTAAATTTGTATGAAAATAAAGATAAAAAATACCCATAAAATAACGCATTTTTTTTATATATATAAATATATATACCAAAATACACATAAAAAAAATTAGATTTGTGTTAAAATAAATATATAAAAAACACATACAATAAGGTAAATTTGTATTGAAATAGATACGCAAAATACATATAAAGCAATGTAAATTTGTTTCAAAATATGTATACGAATACACATAAAATAACGTAGATTTCTATAAATATATATATACAAAATACACATAAAATGAAGTAAATACGTATAAAAAAATGTATAGAAAATACACATAAAATAATGTAAATTCGTATCAAAATAAATAAACAAAATACCAATAAAAGAATGTGTATTTGTATAAATATAAATATACAAAATACACATAAAATAACGTAAATTTATATAAAACTATATACATAAATACACAGAAGTAATTAAATTTGTATGAAAATATATACAAAATACACACAAAATAAGCTAAATTTGAATTGAAATATATATACAAAATACATGAAATAAAGTAAATTTGTATCAAAATATTTATACAAATACACATTTAATAACGTACATTTGTATGTATATATAAACAAAATACACATTAAATAATGTAAATACGTATAAAAAATATGTACAAAATACACATATAATCATGTAATTCGTATCAAAATAAATAAACAAAATACCAATAAAATAATATAAATTTGTATGAGTAAACGTGTATTTTGCATATTTTTTCAATACAAATTTACCTTATTATATACGCATTTTGTATATTAATTTTAATACAAATTTAATTATTCGATGTGTATTTTTGTATCTGTATTTTTATAAACATATGCTTTATTTTTTGGGTATTTTGCATCTTTATTTTCATACAAATATACATTATTTTATTGATATTCTGCTCATTCATTTTGATACGAATTGACATTATTCTATGTATTTTGTATATATTTTTCATGCAAATTTACGTTATTTTATGTATATTTGTTTATATATTTTGACTCAAATTTACAATATTTTATGGCTATTTTGTATATACATTTCAAAAGAAATTTACCTAGTTTTATGTGTATTTTGTATATCTATTTTCATACAAACTCTAATTATTTCTATGTATTTTGTAAATTTTAATACAAATTTTAGTGTTTTATGTGTATTTTGTAAATTTATTTTATATATATATATATATATATATATATATATATATATATATATATATATATATATATATATATATATATATATATATATATATATATATATATATATATATATATATATATATATATATATATATATATATATATATATATATATATATATATATATATATATATATATATATATTATTTTATTGGTGTTTTGTTGATTTATATTGATACGAATTAACATTATTTTATATGTACTTTGTATATATATTTTTATACGCTTTTACATTATTTAATATTTATTTTGAATATATATTTTTATACAAATTCATGGTATTTTATGTGTATTTGTATATATATTTTCATATAAATTTACATTATTTTATATGTATTTTGTATATATATTTTATTACAAATCTACCTTACTTTATGTTTATTTTGTATATGTATTTTGTATATTTATATTTATCCAAATACACATTCTTTTATTGGTATTTTGTTTATTTATTTTAAATCGAATTTACATTATTTTATGTGTATTTTGTATACATTTTTTTATACGTATTTACTTAATTTTATGTGTATTTTGTATATATTTTTATAGAAATCTACGTTTTTTTTATTTGTATTCGTACATATATTTTGAATCAAATTTACATTGTTTTATATGTATTTTTGCATATCTCTTTCAATACAAATTTACCTTATTGTATGTGCATTTTGTATATTTATTTCAATACAAATTTAAATATTTTATGTGTATTTTGGTATACATATTTTTTATAAGAAATGCGCTATTTTATGGGAACTTTGCTTTTTTATTTTCATACAAATTTACATTATTTTATTAATATTCGGTGTATTTATTTTGATACGAATTTACATTATTCTATTTGTTTTTTGTATATACTTTTTTATACATATTTACATTATTTAATGAGTATCTTGCATATATATTTTATACAAATTTATTATCTATTATCTATTTTTATACAAATACACATTCTTTACATGATATTTTGTGTATTTATTTTGACACGAATTTACATTATTTGATGTGTATTTTGTATATATATTTTTATACGTATTTACATAATTTCATATGTATTTTGTATATATATTTCTATAGAAATCTACTTTATTTTATGTATATTCGTATATATATTTTGAAACAAATTTACATTGTTTTATATGTATTTTTGAATATCTCTTTTAATACAAATTTACCTTACTGTATATGCATTTTGTTTATTTATTTCAATACAAATTTAAATATTTTATGTGTATTTTGGTATATTTATTTTTATAAAAAATGCGATAATTTTCGGGAATTTTGCATCTTTATTTTCATACAAATTTACATTATTTTATTGATATTCTGTGTATTTATTTTGATACGATTTTACATTATTCTATTTGTTTTTTGTATATATTTTTTTATACACATTTACATTATTTAATGTGTATCTTGCATATATATTTTATACAAATTTAAGTTATTTTAAGTGTATTTGTTTTTATATTTTCATTCAAATTTACATTTATTTTAATTCGAAATTACATTATTTTATGTGTATTTTGTATACATTTTTTTATACGTATCTACTTAGTTTTATGTGTATTTTGTATATATTTTTATAGAAATCTACGTTTTTTTTATTTGTATTCGTATATATATTTTGAAACAAATTTACATTGTTTTATATGTATTTTTGCATATCTCTTTCAATACAAATTTACCTTATTGTATGTGCATTTTGTATATTTATTTCAATGCAAATTTAAATATTTTATGTGTATTTTGGTATATATATTTTTATAAGAAATGCGCTATTTTATGGGAATTTTGCATCTTTATTTTCATACAAATTTGCAATATTTTATTAATATTCGGTGTAATTATTTTGATACGATGTTACATTATTCTATTTGTTTTTTGTATATACTTTTTATACATATTTACATTATTTAATGTGTATCTTGCATATATATTTTATACAAATTTATTATCTATTATCTATTTTCATACAAATACACATTCTTTTCATGATATTTTGTTTATTTATTTTGACACGAATTTACATTATTTGATATTTATTTTGTATATATATTTTTATACGTATTTACATAATTTCATATGTATTTTGTATATATATTTCTATAGAAATCTACTTTATTTTATGTGTATTCGTATATATATTTTGAAACAAATTTACATTGTTTTATATGTATTTTTGAATATCTCTTTCAATACAAATTTACCTTACTGTATATGCATTTTGTATATTTATTTCAATACAAATTTAAATATTTTATGTGTATTTTGGTAAATATATTTTTATAAAAAATGCGATAATTTTTGGGAATTTTGTATCTTTATTTTCATACAAATTTACATTATTTTATTGATATTCTGTGTATTTATTTTGATACGATTTTACATTATTCTATTTGTTTTTTGTATATATTTTTTTATACACATTTACATTATTTAATGTGTATCTTGCATATATATTTTATACAAATTTACGTTATTTTAAGTGTATTTGTTTATATATTTTCATTCAAATTTACATTATTTGATGTGTATATGTATTTCAATACAAATTTACCTAATTTTATGTGTATTTTGTATATTTCTTTTCAAACAAATTTAAATTATGTTTGTGTATTTTTGTATATAGTTTTATACAAATTTAGGTTATTTTATGTACGCATTTACATTATTTAGTGTGTGTTTTGTATATATATTTTTATGCAAATTTACTTTATTTTATGTGCATTTTTGTACATATATTTTTATAGAAATTTATGTTATTTGTATATGTTTTCTCATACAAATTTACATTATTTTATTGCTATTTTGTTTATTTATTTTGATACGAATTACATGATTATATGTGTATTTTGTACATATTTTTTATACGTATTTACATTACTTAATGTGTATTTTGTTTATATATTTTTAAACAAATCTACGTTATTATATGTATTTGTATAAATATTTTTATACAGATTTACATTATTTTATGTATTTTGTATGTACATTTCAATTCAAATTTAGCTTATTTTAGCTGTATTTTGTATATATATTTTCATACAAATTTAATTACTTCTGTGTATTTTTGTATACAGTTTTATACAAATTTACGATATTTTATGTGTATTTTGTATATTTATATTTTTACAAATACACATTTTTTTATACGTATTTACTTAATTTTATATGTATTTTGTATATATATTTTTATAGAAATCTACGTTTTTTTATTTGTATTCGTATATATATTTTGAAACAAATTTACATTGTTTTATATGTTTTTTTGCATATCTCTTTCAATACAAATTTACCTTATTGTATGTGCATTTTGTATATTTATTTCAATACAAATTTAAATATTTTATATGTATTTTGGTATATATATTTTTATAAGAAATGCGCTATTTTATGGGAATTTTGCATCTTTATTTTCATACAAATTTACATTATTTTATTAATATTCGGTGTATTTATTTTGATACGAATTTACATTATTCTATTTGTTTTTTGTATATACTTTTTTATACATATTTACATTATTTAATGAGTATCTTGCATATATATTTTATACAAATTTATTATCTATTATCTATTTTTATACAAATACACATTCTTTTCATGATATTTTGTTTATTTATTTTGACACGAATTTACATTATTTGATATGTATTTTGTATATATTTTTATACGTTTTTACATAATTTCATGTGTATTTTGTATATATTTTTATAGAAATCTACGTTATTTTATGTGTATTCGTTTATATATTTTGAAACAAATTTACATTGTTTTATATGTATTTTTGAATATCTCTCTTAATACAAATTTACCTTACTGTATATGCATTTTGTATATTTATTTCAATACAAATTTAAATATTTTATGTGTATTTTGGTATATATATTTTTATAAAAAATGCGATAATTTTTGGGAATTTTGCATCTTTACTTTCATACAAATTTACATTATTTTATTGATATTCTGTGTATTTATTATGATACGATTTTACATTATTCTACTTGTTTTTTGTATATAATTTTTTATACACATTTACATTATTTAATGTGTATCTTGCTTATATATTTTATACAAATTTACGTTATTTTAAGTGTATTTGTTTTTATATTTTCATTCAAATTTACATTTATTTTAATTCGAAAATACATTATTTTATGTGTTTTTTGTATACATTTTTTTTATACGTATTTACTTAATTTTATGTGTATTTTGTATATATATTTTCATAGAAATCTACGTTTTTTTATTTGTATTCGTATATATATTTTGAAACAAATTTACATTGTTTTATATGTATTTTTGCATATCTCTTTCAATACAAATTTACCTTATTGTATGTGCATTTTGTATATTTATTTCAATGCAAATTTAAATATTTTATGTGTATTTTGGTATATATATTTTTTATAAGAAATGCGCTATTTTATGGGAATTTTGCATCTTTATTTTCATACAAATTTACATTATTTTATTAATATTCGGTGTACATTATTTTATGTGTATTTTGTACATATATTTTATTCCAAATCTTCCTTATTTTATGTTTATTTTGTATATGTATTTTGTATATTTATATTTATCCAAATACACATTCTTTTATTGGTATTTTGTTTATTTATTTTAAATCGAATTTACATTATTTTATGTGTATTTTGTATACATTTTTTTATACGTATTTACTTAATTTTATGTGTATTTTGTATATATATTTTTATAGAAATCTACGTTTTTTTATTTGTATTCGTATATATATTTTGAAACAAATTTACATTGTTTTATATGTATTTTTGCATATCTCTTTCAATACAAATTTACCTTATTGTATGTGCATTTTGTATATTTATTTCAATACAAATTTGAATATTTAATGTGTATTTTGGTATAGATATTTTTATAAGAAATGCGCTATTTTATGGAAATTTTGCATCTTTATTTTCATACAAATTTACATTATTTTATTAATATTCGGTGTATTTATTTTGATACGAATTTACATTATTCTATTTGTTTTTTGTATACACTTTTATATACATATTTACATTATTTAATGAGTATCTTGCATATATATTTTATACAAATTTATTATCTATTATCCATTTTTATACAAATACACATTCTTTTCATGATATTTTGTTTATTTATTTTGACACGAATTTACATTATTTCATATGTATTTTATATATATATTTTTATACGTATTTACATAATTTCATATGTATTTTGTATATATATTTCTATAGAAATCTACTTTATTTTATGTGTATTCGTATATATATTTTGAAACAAATTTACATTGTTTTATATGTATTTTTGAATATCTCTTTTAATACAAATTTACCTTTCTGTATATGCATTTTGTATATTTATTTCAATACAAATTTAAATATTTTATGTGTATTTTGGTATATATATTTTTATAAAAAATGCGATAATTTTGGGGAATTTTGCATCTTTATTTTCATACAAATTTACATTATTTTATTGATATTCTGTGTATTTATTTTGATATGATTTTACATTATTCTATTTGTTTTTTGTATATATTTTTTTATACACATTTACATTATTTAATGTGTATCTTGCATATATATTTTATACAAATTTACGTTATTTTAAGTGTATTTGTTTTTATATTTTCATTCAAATTTACATTTATTTTAATTCGAAATTACATTAATTTAGTGTGTTTTTTGTATACATTTTTTTATACGTATTTACTTAATTTTATGTGTAGTTTGTATATATATTTTTATAGAAATCTACGTTTTTTTATTTGAATTCGTATATATATTTTGAAACAAATTTACATTGTTTTATATGTATTTTTTCATATCTCTTTCAATACAAATTTTCCTTATTGTATGTGCATTTTGTATATTTATTTCAATGCAAATTTAAATATTTTATGTGTATTTTGGTATATATATTTTTATAAGAAATGCGCTATTTTATGGGAATTTTGCATCTTTATTTTCATACAAATTTACATTATCTTATTAATATTCGGTGTATTTATTTTGATACGATGTTACATTATTCTATTTGTTTTTTGTATATACTTTTTTATACATATTTACATTATTTAATGTGTATCTTGCATATATATTTTATACAAATTTATTATCTATGATCTATTTTCATACAAATACACATTCTTTTCATGATATTTTGTTTATTTATTTTGACACGAATTTACATTATTTGATATGTATTTTGTATATATATTTTTATACGTATTTACATAATTTCATATGTATTTTGTATATATATTTCTATAGAGATCTACTTTATTTTATGTGTATTCGTATATATATTTTGAAACAGATTTACATTGTTTTATATGTATTTTTGAATATCTCTTTCAATACAAATTTACCTTACTGTATATGCATTTTGTATATTTATTTCAATACAAATTTAAATATTTTATGTGTATTTTGGTAAATATATTTTTATAAAAAATGCGATAATTTTTGGGAATTTTGCATCTTTATTTTCATACAAATTTACATCATTTTATTGATATTCTGTGTATTTATTTTGATACGATTTTACATTATTCTATGTATATTTTGTATATATATTTCATACAAATGAACGTTATTTTATGTGAATTTGTTTTCATTTCATACAAATTTACATTATTTTATGTGTATTTTGTACATGTATTTAAATACAAATTTAACTAATTATTTGTGTATTATGTATATCTATTTTCATACAAATTGAAATTAATTTTGTGTATTTTAGTATATATTTTTATTCAAATTTTCGTAATTTTATGTGAATTTTGTATATTTATTTTTATACAAATATACGTTCTTTTATCGGAATTTTGTTTATTTATTTTGATACGAGTTTTCATTATTTTAGGTGTATTTGATATATATATTTTTATACTTATTTAGATAATTTTATATGTATTTTGAATATATATTTTCATAGAAATTTACTCTATTTTATGTGTATTCGTATATATATTTTGATACAAATTTACATTATTTATGTGTATTTCGAATATCTATTTCAATACAAATTTTCTTTATTGTATGTGCCTTTTGTATATTTATTTTGATGCAAATTTAATTATTTTATGTGTATTTTATAAAAAATATTTTTAAACAAATATGCGTTATTATATGGGTATTTTGCATCTTTATTTTCATACAAATTTACATTATTTTATTGATTGTCTGTTTATTTATTTTGATACGATTTTACGTTATTCTGTGTATTTTGTATATATATTTTTAGACATATTTACATTATTTAATGTATATTTTGTACATATATTTTATGGAAATTTACGTTATCTTATGTGTATTTGTTTATATATTTTCATACAAATTTACATTATTTTATGTGTATTTTGTATATGTATTTCAATAAAAATTTGCCTAATTTCATTTGTATTTTGCATATCTATTTTCAAACAAATTTAAATTATTTTTGTGTATTTTTGTATTATTTTTATACAAATTTTTTATTTTTTTTATTTTGTATATATATTTTCCTACACATATACATTCTTTTAGAGGAAATTTTGTTTATTTATTTTGATACGAATTTATATTATTTTATGTGTATTTTGTATATATTTTTCTATGTATTTACATTATTTTATGTGTATTTTGTATATATATTTTCATAAAAATTTACGTAATTTTATTGTGTGTATTCGTATATATTTTGATAAAAATTTTCATTATTTTATGTGTTTTTTGCATATCTATTTCAATAAAAATCTACCTTATTGTATGTGTATTTTGTATATTTATTTTAATAAAAATTTAATTATTTTATGTGTATTTTTGTATATATTTTTTTTAAATATAAGATATTTTATGGGTAATTTGCATCTTTAATTATATAAATTTTTACATTACGTACATATCTTTTATACGTATTTACATTATTTAATGTGTATTTTGTTTATATATTTTTATACAAATTTACGTTATTATATGTGTATTTGAATATATATTTTGATACAAATTTACATTATTTTATGTATTTTCTATATTTATTTCAATTCAAATTTAGCTTATTTTATGTGTCTTTTGTATATCTATTTTCATACAAATTTAATTATTTTTGTTTATTTTTGTATATAGTTTTATACAATTTTACGTTATTTTATGTGTATTTTGTATATTTATATTTATACAAGTAAACATTCTTTTATTGGCATTTAGTTTATTTATTTTGATACGATTTTACATTATTTTATGTGTATTTTGTATACATTTTCTTATACGTATTTACTTCATTTTATGTGTATTTTGTATATATATTTTATAGGAATCTACGTTATTTTATGAGTATTCGTATGTATATTTTGAAACAAATTTACATTGTTTTATATGTATTTTGCATATCTATTTCAATACAAATTTACCTTATTGTATGTGCATTTTGTATATTTATTGTAATACAAATTTAAATATTTTATGTGCATTTTGGTATATATATTTTCATAAAAATGCGTTGTTTTATGGGTATTTTGCATCTATATTTTCATACAAATTTACATTATTTTATTAATATTCTGTGTATTTATTTTGATACTATTTTACATTATTCTATTTGTGTTTTGTATATATTTTTTTATACATATTTACATGATTTAATGGGTATTTTCTATATATATTTCATACAAATTTTCGTTATTTTAAGTGTATTTGTTTATATATTTTCATTCAAATTTACATTATTTGATGTGTATTTTGTATATGTATTTCAATAGAAATTTACCTAATATCATGTGTATTTTGTAAATATATTTTATACAAATTTAAATTATTTTATTCAAATTTACAATATTTTATGTGTATTTTGTATATCTATTTTCATACAAATACACATTCTTTTATTGATATTTTGTTTATTTATTTTGATGCGAATTAACATTATTTAATGTGTATTGTGTATATATATTTTTATACGTATTTACGTCATTTCATGTATATTTTGTATATATATTTCTATAGAAATATACGTTATTTTATGTGTATTCGTATATATATTTTGAAACAAATATACATTGTTTTATGAGCATTTTGCATATTTTTTCCATACAAATTTACCTTATTGTACGTGTATTTTGTATATTAATTTTAATACAAATTTAGCTATTCTATGTGTATTTTTGTATATGTATTTTTATAAAAATATGCTTTATTTTATGGGTATTTTGCATCTTTATTTTCATACAAAATTACATTATTTTATTGACATTCTGTGTATTTATTTTGATACGATTTTACATTATTCTATGTATATTTTGTATATCTATTTTATACCAATGTACGTTATTTTATGTGAATTTGTTTTCATTTCATACAAATTTACATTATTTTATGTGAATTTTGTACATGTATTTAAATACAAATTTAACTAATTATATGTGTATTTTGTATATCTATTTTCATACAAATTGAAATTATTTTTTGTATATATTTTTATTCAAATTTTCGTAATTTTATGTATTTTGTATATTTATTTTCCTACAAATATACGTTCTTTTATCGGAATTTTATTTATTTATTTTGATACGAATTTTCATTTTTTTTAGGTGTATTTGATATATATATTTTTTTACTTATTTACATAATTTTATATGTATTTTGAATATATATTTTCATAGAAATCTACTCTATATGTATATGTATAGAAAATACACATGAAATAATCTAAATTCGTATCGAAATAAATGAACAAAATACCGATAAAATAATGTAATTTTGAATGAAAATATATATAGAAAATACACAAAATAACGTAAATACAAATAAATATATACACATAAAATGATTTGAATTTGAATGAAAATAGATATAAAAATAAACTTAAAATAAGGCAAATTTATAATGAAATATATATACAAAATACACATAAAATAATGTAGATTTGTTTCAAAATATATATACGAATACACATAAAATAACGTAGATTTCTATAGAAATATATATACAAAATATACATGAAATGTTGTAAATACGTATAAAAATATATATACTAAATACACATTAAATAATGTAAATTCGTGTCAAAATAAATAATTAAAATATCAATAAAAGAATGTGTATTTGTATGAAAATACATATACAAAATACACATAAAATAACGTAAATTTGTATAAAACTATATATAAAAATACACAAAAATAAGTTAAATTTGTATGAAAATAAATATACAAAATACACATAAAATTAGATAAATTTGTAAAGAAATACATATACAAAATACACATAAAATAATGTAAATTTGAATGAAAATATATAAACAAATACACTTAAATTAACATAAATTTGTATAAAATATATATAAATAATGTAAATATGTATAAAAAATATATATACAAAACACAAATAGAATAATGTAAAATCGTATTAAAATAAATACACAGAATATAAATAAAATAATGTAAATTTGTATGAAAATAAAGATGCAAAATACCCATAAAATAACGCATTTTTTTATAAATATACAAAATACACATGAAAGGATGTAAATACGTATAAAAATATATATACAAAATACACATTAAATAATGTAAATTCGCGTCAAAATAAATAAACAAAATGTCAATAAAAGAATGTGTATTTGTATGAAAATAAATATACAAAATACACATAAGATAACATAAATTTGTATAAAACTATATACAAAAATACAGAAAAATAATTTAAATTTGTATAAAAATAAATATACAAAATACACATAAAATTAGGTAAATTTGTATTGAAATACATATACAAAATACACATAAAATACTGTAAATTTGAATGAAAATACATAAACAAATACACTTAAAATAACGTAAATTTGTATAAAAAATATATACAAAACACAAATAGAATAATGTAAAATCGTATCAAAATAAATACACAGAATATTAATAAAATAATGTAAATTTGTATGAAAATAAAGAAGCAAAATACCCATAAAATAACGCTTTTTTTTAAATATATATACAAAAATACACATAAAAAAATTTATTTGTATTAAAATAAATATACAAAAAACACATACAATAAGGTAAATCTGTATTGAAATAGATATGCAAAATACATATAAAACAATGTAAATTTGTTTCAAAATATATATACGAATACACATAAAATAACGTAGATTTGTATAAAAATATATATACAAAATACACGTAAAATGAAGTAATTACGTATAAAAAGTGTATACAAAATACACATAAAATAACGTAAATTCGTATCAAAATAAATAAACAAAATACCAATAAAAGAATGTGTATTTGTATAAATATAAATATACAAAATACACATAAAATAACGTAAATTTGTATAAAACTATATACAAAAATACAGAGAAGTAATTAAACTCGTATGAAAATAGATATATAAAATACAGATAAAATAAGCTAAATTTGAATTGAAATGTATATACAAAATACATAAAATAATGTAAATTTGTATCAAAATATTTATAAAAATACATATAATAACGTAAATTTGTTTAAAAATATATAAACAAAATACACATTAAATAATGTAAATACGTATAAAAAAATATGTACAAAATACACATATAATCATGTAATTCGTATCAAACTAAATAAACAAAATAGCAATAAAATAATGTAAATTTGTATGAGAAAAGATATACAAATACATATAAAATAACGCTAATTTCTATAAAAATATATGTCCAAAAATGAACGTAAAATAAATTAACTTTGGATAAAAATATATATACAAAACACACATTAAATAATGTAAATGCGTACATAAAATAACCTAAATTTGTATAAAACTATATACAAAAATACACAAAAATAATTTAAATTTGTATGAAAAGAAATATACAAAATACACATAAAATTAGGTTAATTTCTATTGAAATACATATACAAAATACACATAAAATATTGTAAATTTGAAAGAAAATATATAAACAAATACACATATAATAACGTAAATTTGTATGAAAAATGTATACAAAATACACATTAAATAATGTAAATATGTATAAAAAAATATATACAAAACACAAATAGAATAATGTAAAATCGTATCAATAATTAATAAAATAATGTAAATTTGTATGAAAATTAAGATGCAAAATACCTATAAAATAACGCATTTTTTATAAGATTATTGATACCAAAATACACATAAAATATTTGAATTTGTTTCAAAATAAATATACAAAATGCACATACAATAAGGTAAATTTGTATTGAAATAGATATGCAAAATACATATAAAATAATGTAAATTTGTTTCAAAATATATATGCGAATACACATAAAATAACGTAGATTTCTATAAAAATACATATACAAAATAACCATAAAATTAAGTAAATACGTATAAAAAAATGTATACAAAATACACATAAAATAATGTAAATTAGTATAAATATAAATAAACAATATAGCAATAAAAGAATGTGTATTTGTATAAATATAAATATACAAAATGCACATAAAATAACGTAAATTTATATAAAACTATATACATAAAATAATGCAAATTTCTAAAAAATATATGTACAAAAATGAACATAAAATAAATTTGCATAAAAATATATATACAAAACACACATTAGATAATGTAAATGAGTATAAAAAAATGTATACAAAATACCTATGAAATAATCTAAATTCGTATCGAATTAAATGAAGAAAATACCAATATAATAATGTAATTTTGGATGAAAATATATATACAAAATACACATAAAATAACCTAAATACAAATACAAATATACACATAAAATAATTTAAAATTGAATGAAATATATATACAAAATAAACATAAAATAAGGTAAATTTGTAATGAAATATATGAAAAAATACACATAAAATAATATAAATTTGTATGAAAATATATATACAAATACACATTAAATAACATGAATTTTGTATAAAATTTGTATCAAAATATATACGAATACACACAATAAAATAACGCAATTTTTTTATGAAAATGTATATACAAGATAAACATAAAATAATGTAAACTTATACGAAAATGTATAAAAAAATACACATAAAATGACGTATATGTTTTTAAAAATATATATACAAAATACACTAGAGATAATGCAAATATGTATATAAAAATATATACAAAATACACATAGAATAATGTTAAATCGTATCAAAATAAATAAAGAGAATATCAATAAAATAATGTAAATTTGTATGAAAATAAAGCTGCAAAATATCCATATAATAACGCATATTTGCATAAAAATATATATACAAAAATACATATAAAATAATTAAATTTGTATTAAAATAAATATACAAAATGCACGTACAATAAAGAAAATTTGTATTGAAATAGATATGCAGAATACACATTAATAATGTAAATTTGTATCAAAATATATATACGAATACTCATAAAATAGAGTAAATTTCTATGAAAATATACATACAAAATAGATATACAAAATACACATATAACTAGTTAAATTTGTATTTAAATACATGTACAAAAAACACATAAAATAATGTAGATTTGTATGAAAACAAGTACATTTTATATAAAATATATATACAAAATACACATAGAATAATGTAAAAACATATCAAAATAAATACACAGAATATCAATAAAATAATGTAAATTTGTATGAAAATAAAGATGCAAAATACCCATAAAATAAAGCATATTTTTATAAAAATACATATACAAAAATACACATAGATTAATCATATTTGTATTAAAATTAATATACAAAAATTTGTATTGAAAAAATATGCAAAATACACATAAAACAATGTAAATTTGTTTCAAAATATATATACGAATACACATAAAATAACGCAGATTTCTATAGAAATATATATACAAAATACACTTGAAATAATGTAAATACGAATAAAAATATATATACAAAATACACATTAAATAATGTTAATTCGTGTCAAAATAAATAAACAAAATATCATGAAAAGAATGTGTATTTGTATGAAAATAGATATACAAAATACACATAAAATAACCTAAATTTGTATAAAACTATATACAAAAATACACAAAAATAATTTAAACTTGTATGAAAATAAATATACAAAAAACATATAAAATTAGGTAAATTTGTATTGAAATACATATACAAAATACACTGAAAATAATGTAAATTTGAATGAAAATATATAAACATATAGACTTAAAATAACGTAAATTTGTATCAAATATATATACAAAAAACATATTAAATAATGTAAATATGTATAAAAAAAATATATACAAAACACAAATAAAATAATGTAAAATCGTATCAAAATACAGAAAATATTAATAAAATAATGTAAATTTGTATGAAAATTGAGATGCAAAATACCATTAAAATAATGCATTTTTTTATAAAAATATATATACGAAAAAACATAAAATATTTGATTTTGTATTAAAATAAATAGATATACAAAATACTCATAAAATAAGCTAAATTTGAATTGAAATATATATACAAAATACATAAAATAATGTAAATTTGTATCAAAATACTTATACAAATACACATATAATAACGTAAATTTGTATAAAAAATATATAAACAAAATACACATTAAATAATGTAAATACATTATAAAAAAATGTGCAAAATACACAAATAATCATGTAATTCGTAACAAAATAAATAGACAAAATACCAATAAAATAATGTAAATTTCTATGAGAAAACATATACAAAATACACATAAATAACGGAAATATCAATAAAAATATATATAATATAATATATTTTTATACATATTTAAAATATTTAATGTATATTTTGTATATATATTTTATCCAAATTTACGTTATTTTACATGTATTTGTTTATATATTTTCATACAAATTTACATTATTTTATGTGAGTTTTGTATATGTATTTCAATACAAATTTGCCTAACTTTATGTGTATTTTGCATATCTATTTCCAAACAAATTTAAATTATTTTTGTGTATTTTTGTATATATTTTTATACAAATTTTAGTTATTTTATTTGTTTTTTGTATATATATTTTCCTACAAATATACATTCTTTTATTGGAATTTTGTGTATTTAATTTTTTACGAATTTACATTATTTTATGTGTATTTTGTATATATATTTTTCTACGTATTTGAATTATTTTGTGTATTTTATATATACATTTTCATAAAATTTTACGTTATTTTATTGTGTGTATTCGTATATATTTTGAAACAAATTTTATACAAATTCATGTTATTTTATGTGTATTTGTATATATATTTTCATACAAATTTATATTATTTTATGTGTATTCATACATATATTTTATTACAAATTTACCTTATTTTATGTTTATTTTGTATATTTATTTCATTTAATATAATCAAATTTAAATTTATTGTATATGCATTATGTATATTAATTTTAATACAAATTTAATTATTCTATGTGTATTTTTCTATTTGTATTTTTATAAAAATATGCTTTATTTTATGGGTATTTTGCATCTTTATTTTCATACAAATTTACGTTATTTTATTGATATTCTGCTCATTCATTTTGATACGATTTGACATTATTCTATGTGTATTTTGTATATATTTTTCATACAAATTTACGTTATTTTATGTGTATTTGTTTATATATTTTGACACAAATTTACAATATTTTATGGGTATTTTGTAAATATATTTCAAAGAAATTTACCTAGTTTTATTTGTATTTTGAATATCTATTTTCATTCAAACTCAAATTATTTTTATGTATTTTTGTATATATTTCAATACAAATTTTAGTTAGGTTATGTGTATTTTGTAAATCTATTTTTATTCAAATATATATTATTTTATTGGTATTTTGTTGATTTATATTGATACGAATTTACATTATTTTATATGTACTTGTATATATATTTTATACGCATTTACATTATTTAATATTTATTTTGAGTATATAATTTTATACAAATTCATGGTA